>NC_041383.1:805598280-805598992 GCF_002162155.2 Triticum dicoccoides
GCCGCCCCACTCCCCACTCCTCCCCTGATCCACCTCGTCTCCCCACCTCGCCCCGAGTGAATCTGGATCGGGGCAACCGACGCCCCCGACCCCGCCCGTCGCACGCCCTGTCGCGCCTCCATCCTCCTCCACGGCGTCACCTCACGGGCGCCGCTTCGCCACCGGATCGCCACGTCTCCCCCACCTCTGCTTCGCCAGGACCGCCACTGCGCTCCCCCGTCCTCCTCTGGACCCCGCCGCCCCGATGCCGTGCCGTCGTCCATCGCCCTCGACGCGCCACCTCGCCGCATTCGACCTCGTCTTTGCCCACGGCCACCGCATGACCTCACGGTCGATCTACTTCGCCGGAGCCTCCCCACCGGTCCGCCTCCTCGCCGCACGTCGTCCCTGACGACCTCCTCGACCCTCGCTGCCCGAATCCCTACCGCCCCTGTGAGCTCCCCCTCTCCCTCTCCTCGTCGAACCTCGCGCTCGTCGCGCTCCCGCTCGCCCCGTGCCCCGCTTCCACCTCTAGCCCTGTGGGCTACCGCCGTTTCGGCGGCCAGCTCCAGCGCCCGCCGCGCACTCTCTCCTCCTCGCTGCCGTCCTGTTCGTCCACCACGCCAGCCACAGCCCCCTGCTCTGCTCGGCCGCGACCGTTGCGCCCGCTGCACCCGCCACCACCTTCGGCGTCCAGCGCCGGCGTCACACCGGCTCCCTGGAGCGTTCTTCC
>NC_041383.1:805599234-805612211 GCF_002162155.2 Triticum dicoccoides
GACATGAGGGCCCCACGCCCCCTGAACGTTTTAAAAAAAGAAGAATTAAAAATAAATAGAGAAATAAGTAAATACAAATATTAATTAATTAATTAATTAACTTAATGAAATCCTGATTAGTTAACTAGTTAAATTTACTTAACCTGCTAATTAAACTAAGTAATTGTTAATTAGTTATTAGTCTATGGCAGAACGGACTCACGCGTCAGTTTGACCAGTCAACACCTCTGTTGACTGCTGACGTCATGATGACGTCAGCATACACTATTCTGGATGGAAAAACTTAGTACATGAAAGTTGCTCAGAACAACGAGACGAATCCAGATACGCAGCCCGTTCATCCGCCACACATTCCTAGCATAGCAAACACGCAACTTTCTTCCTCCGGTTCATCTGTCCGAAAACGCGGAACACCGGGGATACTTTCCCGGATGTTTCCCCCTTCGCCAGTATTACCTCCTACTGCCTTAGGTCACCTCTAGCACCGCGTATTGCCGCGTCTCGCTTTGTGATGCTTTGATTGCTCTGTTATTTATTGTGTTCCCCCTCCGTTACTTCTTTCTGGTAGACCCCGAGACTACCGGCGACCCCAGTTCGACTACGGAGTTGATGACCCTACTTGCCAGAGCAACCAGGCAAGCCTCCCCCCTGATCACCAGATATCGCCTATTCTTCTCTATACTGCTTGCATTAGAGTAGTGTAGCATGTTACTGTTCGGTTACTCCTATTCTGTTGCATAGCCTCTCATTGTTGCTACAGTCGTTGATACATTACTCACAATCCTAAATGCTTAGTATAGGATGCTAGTTATCATCATTGGCCCTACATTCTTGTCAGTCTGCCTTGCTATACTCTCGGGCCGTGATCACTTGGGAGGTGATCACGGGTAAATACTATACATATATACATACTATACAGATGGTGACTAAAGTCGGGTCAGCTCATTGAGTACTCGCAAGTGATTCCGATGTGGGGGCTGGAAGGACAGGTGGCTCCATCCCGATAGAGGTGGGCCTAGGTTCCCAACGGTCCCCAATTGTTACTGCGTATTGCGACAGGGCGGGTTGAGACCACCTAGGCAAGAGGTGGGCCTGGCCTTGGTCGGTGTTCGCGGTTACTTCATAATAACAGGCTTAACGAGATCTTGGTATTTGATCTGAGTCTGGCCATTGGCCTATACGCACTAACCAACTACGCGGGGAAGATATGGGCACTCGACGTCGTGGTATCAGCCGAAGCCTTCGTGACGTCAGCGACTGAGCGGCGCGCGCCGGGTTGGACTGCGTTAACGCAACTTCCTTTGTAATGGAGGTTGCTAGGTCGGCTTCCGGCCGCCCACGCAACGTGCAGGTGTGCAATGTGCGATGGGCCCAGACCCCTGCGCGCATAGGATTTAGACCAGCGTGCTGACCACTCTGTTGTGCCTAGGTGGGGCTGTGACGTGTTGATCTTCCGAGGCCGGGCATGACCCAGGAAAGTGTGTCCGGCCAAATGGGATCGAGCGTGTTGGGTTATGTGGTGCACCCCTGCAGGGAAGTTTATCTATTCGAATAGCCGTGTCCCTCGGTAAAAGGACGACCCAGAGTTGTACCTTGACCTTATGACAACTA
Organism: Triticum dicoccoides; assembly: GCF_002162155.2. Lineage (NCBI taxonomy): Eukaryota > Viridiplantae > Streptophyta > Magnoliopsida > Poales > Poaceae > Triticum > Triticum dicoccoides. Next base: position 805,600,846 of record NC_041383.1, read on the forward strand.
GAACCGGATACTTAATAAAACACACCCAGACAAGTTCCACAGATAATCTGGTGATCACTTTTCCACAGGGTGACGAGGGAAGAATCGCCGGGTAGGATTATGCTATGCGATGCTACTTGGAGGACTTCAGTCTACTCTCTTCTACATACTGCAAGACGGAGGCTGCCAGAAGCGTAGTCTTCGATAAGACTAGCTATCCCCCCTTATTCTGGCATTCTGCAGTTCAGTCCACCGATATTGCCACTTTACACATATACCCATGCATATGTAGTGTAGCTCCTTGCTTGCGAGTACTTTGGATGAGTACTCACGGTTGCTTTTCTCCCCCTTATCCCCCCTCCCTTCTACCTGGTTGTTGCAACCAGATGTCCGAGCCCAGGAGCCAGACGCCACCGTCGATGACGACTCCTACTACACCGGAGGTGCCTACTACTACGTGCAGCCCGCTGACGATGACCAGGAGTAGTTTAGGAGGATCACAGGCAGGAGGCCTGCGCCTCTTTCGATCTGTATCCCAGTTTGTGCTAGCCATCTTATGGCACTTGTTTAACTTATGTCTGTACTCAGATATTGTTGCTTCCTTTGACTCGTCTATGATCGAGCACTTGTATTTGAGCCCTCGAGGCCCCTGGCTTGTATTATGATGCTTGTATGACTTATTTTACTTTTAGAGTTGTGTTGTGATATCTTCCCGTGAGTCCCTGATCTTGATCGTACACATTTGCGTGCATGATTAGTGTATGATTAAATCGGGGGCGTCACATCCACTTTGTCCTCTCTTCGATCGCTGGATTCTCCTGTTCATGTTTTCACTGCTTATGGTACTCCACTTTCTGTTGCTAGTAGAGGCAATCTTTCCACTCCTTCTTATTCTGTTCCTGATGTTGCTCATGTTCCTCGACTTACCATGAATCTGTTTTCTGCTGGTCAACTTACCGATTCTGGTTGTCGCATCATCCTTGACGTTGACTCTTGTTCTGTCCAGAACTGTCGCACGCACAGTTTGGTTGGGGCTGGCCCTCGCCGTCGTAATTCTCATGGTCTTTGGGAGTTGGACTGGCTTCATGTTACTTCCGCTACCACCACCATCGCTAGTTCCTCCGCTTCTGTCGCCTCCATTACTGGTTCCTTCAAGCAGTGGCATCATCGACTTGGTCATCTGTGTGGTTCTCGGTTGTCGTCTTTAGTTCATCGAGGTCTTCTGGGGTCTGTCTCAGGAGATTTCTCTTTAGAGTGTCAGGGTTGTCGTCTTGGCAAGCAGATTCAGTTACCATATTCACATAGCTGGGCAGTGTCTAAGCGTCCCTTCGATTTAGTCCATTCTGATGTATGGGGTCCGGCTCCTTTCGCTTCGAAAGGTGGTCATAAATATTATATTATTTTCATAGATGATTTTCTCTCGTTACACATGGCTTTATTTCATGACTTCTCGTAGTGAGGTGTTGTCTATTTATAAGCGTTTTGCTGCCATGGTTCATACTCAGTTCTCTTCACCTATTCGTGTCTTTCGTGCTGACTCCGCTGGCGAGTATATCTCTAAGATGTTGCGTGGTGTTCTTGCTGAGCAAGGAACTCTCTCTCAATTCTCTTGTCCTGGTGCTCATGCTCAAAATGGTGTGGCTGAGCAAAAGCATCGACATCTTCTTGAGACGGCTCGTGCATTGATGATTGTTGCCTCTCTCCCGCCTCATTTTTGGGCTGAGGCTGTCTCCACCTCCACCTATTTTATCAATATACAGCCTTCTGCTGCTCTATAGGGTGGTGTTCCTTTCGAGCATCTTTTTGATCGTTCTCCCAATTATTCGATGCTTCGTTTGTTTGGTTGTGTTTGCTATGTTTTTCTTGCCCCTCGCGAATGCACCAAACTGACCGCTCAGTCTGTTGAGTGTGTCTTCTTAGACTACAGTGATGAGCATAAGGGCTATCGTTGTTGGGATCCTATCGGTCGTCGGATGCATATCTCTTGAGACGTGACTTTTGATGAGTCTCGTCGCTTCTACCCACGCCCATCTTCATCGACTCTTTCAGTGGAGGATATTTCTTTCCTCACTTTTCCTGACTCACCTATCACCCCCGTCGAGCCTGTGCCTATTCGTTCCACTCCTTCTGCTTTCTCCACCTCTAGTTGATTTGCAGCCACCATCTTCCCCGGTCTCCTCGCCTAGCATGTCACCGGATTCTACACCTTCATCTCCGGTGACTTCTTCGTCGCCACCCCTCGATTCTCCCTTGGCGATTCCTCCTTCTATTGTTCCCTCTTTTCCTCAGCAATACACTCGTCGTTCCCGACCTGTGGATGCCTCTGTGGATGAGTTTTCATCTTCCTCTCAGCCTACTTATGGCTTGCGTTCTCGTCCTCGTCCTCCTGTTGATCGCTTTGGATTTCCCACCGCTGGTGCTGCTGTTCTTGAGCCGACTTCTTATCGTCAGGCTGTTGTTCATCCTGAATGGCAGTTTGCGATGGCAGAGAAGATTGCTGCTCTTGAACGCACTGGTACCTGGGATCTTGTTTCTCTTCCTCCCGGAGTCCGTCCCATCACTTGTAAGTGGGTCTACAAGGTTACGACTCGCTTCGATGGTTCTCTTGAGCGTCACAAAGCTCGTCTTGTGGCTCGTGGTTTTTAGCAAGAGCATGGTCATGATTATGACGAGACTTTTGCTCCTGTGGCCCATATGACCACTGTTCATACACTTCTTGTTGTTGCTTCTGCACACCACTGGTCTATATCTCAGCTTGATGTTAAGAATGCCTTTCTTAATGGTGAGCTGCGTGAGGAGGTGTACATGCAGCCACCACCTGTGTATTCTGTTCCTGATGGCATGGTATGTCGTCTTCGTCGCTCTCTCTATGGCCTTAAGCAAGCCCCCCGCGCCTGGTTTGAGCGTTTTGCCTCTGTGGTCACTGACGCTGGTTTTTCAGCAAGTGCTCATGATCCAACATTGTTTATTCACCTTTCTCCTCGTGGTCGGACTCTTCTTCTTCTCTATGTTGATGACATGATCATCACTGGGGATGACCCCGAGTATATTGCCTTTGTAAAGGCCCGTCTTAGTGAGCAGTTTCTTATGTCTGATCTTGGACCTCTTCGCTACTTTCTTGAGATTGAAGTCTCTTCTTCCTCTGATGCCTTTTTTATATCCCAGGAAAAGTATATCTAGGATCTTCTTGCTCGTGTTGTTCTTACTGACGAGCGCATTGTTGAGACTCCTATGGAGCTCAATGTTCACCTCCGTGCTACTGATGGTGATCCTCTCCCTGACCCGACGCGTTATCGTCATCTTGTTGGCAGTCTTGTCTATCTAGCTGTCACTCGTCCGGACCTCTCTTATCCGGTTCATATTCTGAGTCAGTTTGTCTCTGCTCCCACATCGGTTCACTATAGTCATCTCCTTCGTGTTCTCCGATATCTTCGGGGCACGATCTCTCACCGTCTATTCTTTCCTTGCTCCAGTTCTTTACAGCTTCAGACCTATTCGGATGCTATGTGGGCTAGTGATCCTTCAGAACCGTTCACTTTCTGCTTACTGTGTTTTTCTTGGTGGTTCTCTCATTGCCTGGAAGACAAAGAAACAGATTGCAGTTTCCCGTTCGAGTGCCGAGGCTGAGTTGCGAGCAATGGCTCTTTTGACGACAGAGGTGACTTGGTTACGGTGGTTACTTCAGGATTTTGGTGTTTCTGTCACTACACCAACTCTGCTCTTATCTGACAGTACAGGTGCTATTAGCATTGCGCGGGATCCTGTGAAGCATGAGCTCACCAAGCATATTGGTGTTGATGCTTTTTATGTGCGCGCCGGTGTGCAGTATCAGGTTATTGCTCTTCAGTATGTGCCTTCCGAGTTACAGTTGGCGGATTTCCTGACGAAGGCCCAGACTAGAGCACAACATGGTTTTTATCTCTCCAAACTCAATGTTGTTCATCCACCATAAGTTTGAGGGGGGTGTTAGAGTTATAATATAAGTCATATACCCCTTTGTATTTATCCCGTTGTATAAGGGGTTTCCTGCATATGTTCTACACCTGTACATGTATATATATCGGCCTATGGCCTCATGGGAATACAAGTTGCATATTTCCTAACAACAGAACCTTCCCTTGCTCTTCTGTGATGAAGCAGCAGACCGGAGCCATAGGTTCTCACTGTTGTGTCCTGCACGGGGCTAAGGTGGGTGGTGGGATTCAGGGTAGCAGCAGTAAGTAGAGCCATCTCTTGCTAGCAGCTGCCTGAAAGTGTTGTGGGCAGCTTGAGGAGTGAGTTCCCTTGCAGGCTTATGCATCTATTTATAGATGAGGATGGAGAATCTGTCAAGTGGGGCTGGTGGTGGGATGAGAATGAAGCTACGGCTAGAACCCTAAGACACAAGGCAGGGACGCCACTGAGTTGGCTAACCTGGTGGGAGCTCTTTGTAACTTACCACCATGCATTCCTGTAGCCCACAAAAAAATTGGCAGAGGAGCTTATCTCCATGGGTCAAATGCAACAAAAAAAAAGGTAGCGCTTTGTACATAAATTAAAGAGAACAGTGAAAAGTTGTACCTATAGACATTCGAATGGCACACATATAAATTTGAACACACTAAGTTAAAGAGAAATGGCCAAACTCGGCTCTTTAAATATCAATCTCTCTACCCGAATCTGACATGCTGAAATTCTTCTTATCTTAAGCTAATTAACAGTAGTTTCAAAATCTTAAGCATGTAATATGTTCGGCAATTGGTTTCGGGGTATTGACAAACAATTTTTTACACACATTCTTGTGGGGCCGGGCGGCTACCTTATGTTAGGCAGTGTGCCCTATCAGGAATGACCTGGTTTTTAATAATAAATTTATTTCATATCCTTTGCAGGTTATTCATGCATGTAAGCGATAGCTACGTACATGGTCTATCCTGCAGAGGTCAGAGGACAGAAATATTTTTATGGTGGCGCCTACCTGGCTAGAGCATACGGCCAGGGAGGTTTCTCCATTCATGGATGGTGGAGTAATCTCCGGATAGGATCTACCCCACCTTAGGTTGGACTTTTTATTATTGTTGTAGAACAATATTTTATTTTTGGTTGTGTTGGACGTGTTAGTTGTGTGCATCGTGCTACGCTTAAGATGAGCTTTCTTTTTAATGTGGTTGTATCACCTCGATAAGTCAATTGAATGAAATGTCCTTTATTGAAAAAAATGCTAATTAATGATAGACAAAAGGCTTGACTTGACTCTACCTCCTATAGAAAGTAAATAAAGCAAAGTTGATGGGTATTGGGCCATCTCTCGCTGAGCGTATATGGGCGGTGCAGGCGGATCTGCATATTTGGGATCGTGATATTCTTAAGGGACCGAAAAAAGAATTTACAAACTAAAAAAAGAACTAGAAAGGCTGCGGAGGGGACCTATGTGTGCGGAGTCTCAAGCGTGACAAAAGGAGATTCTTGTCCTCATTGAAACTCTGTCGGAACAAGAGGAGATTTACTAGCTACAACGTGGTCGCGCAAACTGGCTATTGCATGGGGATCGTAGCACCTCCTTTTTTCATAATGCGGCAACGGCCAGAAAGAAAAGAAATCAGATTAAAAAATTGCTTGATGATAATGGGCTATGGGTGCAAGGTACAGAGATGAAGAATCACATTATGGCATATTTCTCAAACCTCTTTACGTCAGAAGTTTCCCATCCTAACTCGGAGGTTCTATCTCTTGTCCAATGAAAAGTGACCGATGAAATGAATGATGCTCTTCTAGCCCCCTATACGGCCGAGGAGGTTCGAAAGGCCCTATTTGATATTGGTGATTTAAAAGCGCCAGGTCCCGTCGGCCTCCATGCTATTTTTTACAAAATATTTTGGTCTATGTCGGGAGATGACTTGACTGAAGAGGTTCTTCAAGCGGTAAATACTTGTTCTATACCAAATGGGTGGATGATACTGCAATTGTAATGATCCCAAAGATTAACTCTCCTGAAAAGGTAACCCAATTTAGACCAATCAGCTTGTGCAATGTGGTGTATAAGGTTATTTCAAAAATGATTGTTGCTCGTCTAAAGATAATCCTATCAGATATTATTAGCCCAACTCAGAGTGTCTTTGTGCCTGGAAGATTGATTACAGACAATATATTGGTGGCATATGAATGTTTCCATACAATAAAAAACAAAAGGGCGGGTAAAGAGGGTTTGTGTGCCATCAAATTAGATATGCACAAAGCATATAACCGAGTGGAGTGGTGTTTCTTAAAGGAAATTATGCGGAAATTGGGTTTCAAAGAGATTTGGGTGAACTTAATTATGAAATGTGTATCCTCTGTGGAGTACCGGGTCCATATTAATGATGATGAGACGGAGAGTTTTAAACTAACTAGAGGATTGAGGTAGGGAGATCCCCTTTCTCCCTACTTATTCTTGTTATGTAAAAAGGGTTTGACCGCCCTTTTAGCTAATGCGGAGGAGAATGGAAACATTTCCGGTATAAAGGTATGGGTCGTACCAATGTCAATCCTATTTTGGGTAAGATTTGGAAATTATCGTGTCCTGCAAAGGTAAAAATATTTATCTGGCGAACGTTGCATGGAACTCTACCGTGTCGTGTTACACTTGCCAATAGACATATGAAAGTTTCGCCTCTTTGTCCATCATGCTCAAATGGGCAAGAAGATACAAAACACATCTTGTTTTTGTGTCAGAAGGCAAAAGAGGTTTGGGGTAAGCTGGGGATGTACGAGGTAATTAAGAAAGCTTGTGTTATTGATCGTGCGGGTGAGCCGGTTATTGAATTCTTACTTCTTATGACGCACCAAGAACTATCTATATGAGGTTGCCAGAATGCAAGTGAATTAATCGTGATAACCACTTGGTATTTATGCTGGGAGAGACGCATGTTGGTTCATGAAGGAAAGTCTCAAGATTGGAACCAGATTTTGATGGGGGTTCGTGCTATAACAACAAACTATGTGAATGCCCACTTTCCTAGTGCGACTAGTAGAAAAGAAGGATGGAGCCGATCTCCTATGGGTTTTGTTAAACTAAATGTTGATGCTTCTTTTGACCATGATCTACTCAGGGGCACGACAGGTGCTGTAGTCAGAGATGACAAAGAAAAATTCATTGTTGGCGGAAATTAGAAGATCGATTGTTGTGCTGATGTACTAACAGCAGAAGCGATGGCTCTGAGGCTTGATTTAATTCTTGCACAAAAGGCGGGATGCAATCGTCTTATTATTAACTCTGATAATATGAAAGTCATTGACACAATGAAAAATGGAGGACAATCGGCAGGAGTTGCGGCGGCGGTCTTCGAGTTGCGACTAGATTTGAACATTGTAATAGGATAGCTAATAAGGTTGCTCATGAACATGATAGGCTAGCGAAAGTTTCTGTAACTAGAGATTGGTTTGAGGAGCCTATGGAGAATATTGCACCTCTTTTTATAGACGACGTAACCATTAGTTCCAATTAATAAAGTGCATGTTTTCTTTAAAAAAAGAGTAAAAAGTATATATGTTTAGCTTGGAATCCATCTCTACATGCAAGTATTAAGATTTCATAAACTTGTTTTTCATAACTTTTAGTGCATCAATCCATTAGCTTAACTTAGCAATGTAACCAATGCTAGCTCCGCCCCCGATGAGATCTATTGTGTTTGCTAGAGAAATACACACATTTTGCAGTTCGAAATTATCTAAAGTAAGTAACCCTTAATTGTATATATCCCATCATACTACCCTATAGAAGAAAGAAAAGACCCTAAATCCACATCATTCATTTATCTGACAAGTATTTCCAAACAGAGGGAGTACATTATCAGAATAGTCTAGCCCCCTAAATTTGCATCTAAATCATGTGCCTATCTCCACGTCCCCATCTCTGTCAGAAATATGCCGACGATTCCCTTCAAAAAAAAAAAGAAATACGCCGACGATGCTAAAAAAAACAGAGGCATTTCCGGTGGCCTGTGGTGGTGACATGCATGAATCCGAACAGTGGGCCTTTTCACCTTGTTGTTACTCACCGTCGTGGTCCGAACGCGTGGCTCGTGTAACGCGTGGCTCTTCCATTTGTTAGTGCGGTCCATACATTCTGTGTGTGGTTGTGAGTTAATTGTACAGAAGTATCAATTGAAGCATCACATATAGATTGGTATCAAGATTGCTAATTTTTGCATATCAGTATTAAGATTGTGCCAGGATGTTGCAAATAGGTCTAAACTGCGTATAAACGCGTATTGACAGTGTATCTGACTGTTGGGGCCCGTCTGTCAGGTGCCGATGTGGCATATTTTTTGCAGAAAACCCCTTGCTTTATACGTAATCACATAAATACCGTTTTTTTGCGGAAAAAGTTACCGTGAGAGACTTGTATTTTCGTTCGGACTTGTTTGTAAGTCGGCCCAACAAATGTTACCGTCCAATTCGACAAATCTTTATCTTTATCTTTACCTAATATTAAAGGGAGGATCGTTTCTCCACTTTTTTTGTCATACCTAATATTAAAGGGAGGAGCGTTTCTCCACTTTTTTCGTCACTAGTACAAATGTCCGTGCGTTGCACCGTGCAAAAAATGAAATGTAACCTGCTTCACGTGCCATTATGCAATATTTTTATAATCTAATTTTCGCAAACATCAGAAATGAGGTTACACTGAGTTTTTTTTTTGTATGATGAAATTTGGAATAAGAAATAAGGCTACATGTGCACGGATCTTCTAAGACTGCTCTGCGGCAATGAACTGCACTTGTTGAAAGTCAGAGAAGAAACCAACGCCAGTCACCACAAAACTATGGGGGTGATAATGGAAGCCACCCCCCAACCAAATCTTTGGAATGTAATCCAGCCTAACAGCATCATCATGAAAGTTGCAAGTCCAGTTGCGGTAGAGAAATCACCCATGAAAGATGAGTGCTCGTTTGGACTGGGGAACTGCCAAAATGAATAAGGAACCATGAAAAGGTTAAAGGAGTACAAGGAAAGAAGAAAAACAAAAGCCGGAAAAAATTACCTGTGCCTTGAGCTTCGATTTCCATGTGACTTACACAAAATTGATTATAATGCCATATGCAACAACTAAGGTAGCAAGGCCCCTCACATATTTTGAAGAGATCAGAACTTTCATACTCTCTTTCATGCTAAGCTTAGGTTTGTTCTGTTGAAACAATGGCTATATTCACAACTGTGGTGATCTGAAAATGATTTAATCAAATCAACTTGAGCAAAAAGGGCTATCATTTGATAAGAAAGCTGACCAAAGATAAACTCAAAATTCCATATGGCAGGCACAATAATGACATGGACAAATAAAGGCATCACAAAGGTACCTCAAGGAATTAGAACTGAAAGGTAAGGCTTGCGGCCAGTGACCGGAAGTAGAATATGCTTAACTTGGGACAGAGCATTAATCACTAAAGCACTTCCAGATTCATTCACTTCAGCCCTCACTGGTTACAAAGCAAAGGCAAACAAATATCAAACAGTGGTCTCAGCTCAACCATCCATCGTACCTCTTCAAACATAATCAGAAGAAAGGATGTTCTTTGCAAGTTTGATTATGAATCACCACAAATTTCCCTGCTAAGAACAAAGTCAAGCATGGTGAACAATTCACTAACTTCGGTGCAGCAAAGGAAGGCCAATACATTGTCAGAAGCGCAACTACGCTTGGTCAGACACACAATCATTCAAACATCACATGAAAATATCAGCATCAGCAACCTGAAACCACTGCACCTCGCTCCAAGTCAAAGCGAAGTAACTAATCTTCAGTACACGTAGTGACAGCACAAAGAGACGACCAAGCAATCGACGTACAAATCTCAAGAAGACTTCAAGTCAGAGGCCGCCACCCACGCGCCTCCGCAGGGAGCCCGGCCGGGGCCAGTGGACCATGGCCATAGGCACCACCGTCTGGGAGGAGCAGCGCTGGTGGCCGGTAGCACTGCCCCCGCGGTGCGTTCCGAAGGCCATGGCTGCGCCGTGGGCGCCGCCTCAATTGCGGGCTGGTGCGCTTAAGAACGAGCCTTGCCGGCCATGTGCCATCGCCTCGCGGAGCGTCTTGGCCAAAAATATGAAACCTAATGCTATGCCCTGTTTAAAACTTTTTATAAAGTAAAAATATTTCAAAAAAAATAGACATCACAATTTTCCATATGTATCACACACTAACGTTTAGACTTTGTAGTTTCTCTACAAAGATTGACCACATATTCAATACCAGTTGGTGAAATAGGAACATATAGTTCTGCATTTCCACTCTACACAATGTTATTTCTCCAAAAACGAATCCATTTTTAGATATTTGTCATATTTCTGAACTTCAAATTGCTCATTGTTTGAAGTATTCAACAGTCTATACACAGTCAGGGCAAGATTGGACAGATGATGCTAAAATTGCAAGGGTAAGAAGATGGACCAGACACCAGATTAGTGGACAACCATGGGATGACCTCATAATTCAGAAGGGAGTCAGACTAATACATGATCAGTCAGCCTTAAATTCAGCATTCAAGGTAGTAACAATACCCTGATACTACAGATACGCTGATAGCAGAGCATGGTGTCCGTACCAAGTGGAACCAAACTTGTAGGCAAGTAAACCTAACACCATATCATAATATGAGCACGGTGTCTTTTACACTGTTATATTGTTCTGTCTACTTGGGCTGGCCCAACAGATGCTTACAAAGATGTTGGATAAAATAAATAAAAAATGCTGGATGAAAGCTAGATGCAAATGAGGTTATACATCATCAACAATTCACTGCTATAGTTTATTTAGATTCACGGACATGCTGTTTTTATATGTTCACTGGCAGAATCTACGGGACTGTATATGCCAATATCTGTGCAACTGTCTCTTCAAATTGCTAGCCTGCGGGTTGACATGATCAGCAAAACATTCCTAGAGGTACGGATCAGCAATGTAGTAGCAATCTAATCAAGTTTGTGTCTAGCCCGTGGCGCCAACGACACCTCCCGTGCCACTGCCGGCCTTAGAAATACCAAAGAATTATCACCCAACAACTATTGTATGCTTGATTTTTATTGCTTATAGCAAAATAAGGCCAAATTTAAATAACACTAATTTTACTATTTTCTATGTTCTTTGACGACTCTTGGTGATGATCTAGATTGTGTCTAACAAATCAAAGTAATTTACTTCACTCTGTTTTGCAAGTTTCAGTTTCTATAGCATGGCTTGCATGCGTCAAGGCAACATAGAGTAGTCATGAATGTATTACCAATCATATCATTATTAGTAATGATCTTTGTATGAATTAATATAGGCATCTACCTTACTGATACACTCAACATAAGCAACTTGGTCCAATGTTATTTGGTTGATCATCCCATTTTACATAATCCAATCGAAGAACTGAATTTTATGGGCA
>NC_041383.1:805612221-805616482 GCF_002162155.2 Triticum dicoccoides
GTACTTAGTATAGTGAATTTTGGGGACATCAATGGCTGGTTTCAACATAGATATGTGCAAGATTTTCACCTGAAAATAACAATGGGTTTCTATATCTGTCCATCAGAGTGCATCATCTCCAATAATTATCCAACAGACTGCTACAAAGATTATTTGTCCATATGATGGCTCTAGTCAGATATATATTCAGATGTCATACCAGTCGATGCAATATATGTACTCCGAAACTAAGCCTGGTGTTTGTACTGTTTATTAGCCTATAGATGTTCTCACGTACTCACAAGTATCTATGCAAGATTGTGGTAGTGGGCAGTAGCAGCGGGCTATGGGAAAGTTGTTTCATCAATGCGAATGCGCACTCCTTATTCCAGCTCTGAGGTTGGTGTTGACACAACTCCTGACAGAAAAAAATCATGAAAATGTGTTAGACACACAACTGTTCATGTCCTACCGAGCACGTCAACATATTGCCAATTGGTGGGTGAATACAAAGGTACAAACTGCATGCATATTAAGAATGACGTACATTATGGATACTATGGTAACAGCCAATACTTTGTCGCCTCCCACTACAGGCTCCCTTGCAACGTTGGGCATGACTCCATATATTCTGTAACCGTATAACTGAGGACACCGGTGCCCCCTTTAACGATTTCCACTGCAACCACCACTTCACCATCCCAGACCAAGCAGCAAAGGCTCATGTTGTTTCCGCACAGATCTTAGTAAAACATGAAAGCGATACTGAAAAGATATAAGGACAAAAGAGTTTTGAATATAAACGCTAGCCAGATAGATAAAACGCCATGTGCATCTACAAATTTGTATGGAGACTTGGATAGGCAATGCATCGTCTTTACCTCTAATAAAAAGCATGTAGAGATCAGTACATGTTCACTTAGTAAAATTATAGGCCCTCTAAGCATGTCTTCTCTGTAATAATTACACTAAAAGCTGTAAATCTGCAAGGGCTCTCTTGCTGGCAGGAAGACTTTTATGAGAAGCCATTGATCAGGACTGAATTATTCAACATCCTCACTCAAAGATTTTTCATCATTCCCATGGCATAAATCATGTAGTTCAATCCATCTCCTTTTATTACTCAATGGCCGTTAGGTAGTATACATCATCTTCATCCCCTATCTAACCAGCCTGAAAGTTTACTACTGGAACACCACGATACAACCATAGAGCCTCGTAATCTTAGCATGGAGCCGACGACTGCGACATGTAAGTTGCGACGGCATCTCCGACCACTACACGCTGACAGCCTGCTCATACTTGACCTTGCTTCTCGATCACACATGTAAGGAGCGGCCGTTTGCAAATTCAGCATGATGTGGTGAAGCAATTTGAAGAAGGAAGTAGTGTGCGTACGCATCTGAAGATGGTGGTGGCGTCGGGGCTGATCTCAAGGTGGGCAATGATGGAGCGGCAGAAGATGTGGCTTGGGCTGGGCCTTGGCTTGATGCCGGGACGGCTGGGGCGGCGGCGCATGCGATTGCTGCAAGCGAGCGGGACGAGCGTCGTCCTCGTGCAGACGCGGGCAGGGACAGACAGCGCCGACGCTGTTGGTTGAGCGGGGCGGTGCTCCAGTGACGAGGATGGCGGGGCCCGGTCGGATCCGGACGGATATGGACGGGACGGATCCATTTCCGACGGATTTGGCGTGCAGGCGGCCGGATCCGGCGAGATTAAGGGCTGGTGGCGCCATGGCCCTTCTGGAGGTCCCTGTTCAGCGAGAAAGAGAGAAAGAGGTGAGAGGAGATCGAGAGGAAGGAGGAGAGGGGCGAGGCGGCGGAGCGGCCGGAGCTCCGGCGGTGAGGCGCGGCGGAGGTGTGGGGTCGCCGGTGAGGCGGCTTGCGGGGGCGAGGGGAGCTCGGGCAGGATGGAGCTGCGGGAGGCAGAGCGGTCTGGTTCAGCCTGGGTTTCCAGCGTTATTTTTGTAAAAGTGAAATGTTATATAGAGACCCAGTAAAATAGGGACTGCGGGTTAATTTCTTACAAACTGAGGGACTTTTATGCAAAATTGCTAACGACGACGGACGAGAGAAACCCAATTTTCGAAAGTATGACGCCCCACATATTCTTATTCTTTTGTCTCAAAAGAAACATATTCTTATTCTTTTGTTTGTACCTTTTATTTTTATTTTTTTTCTCTTATGTTTTTTTTAGTTTCCTTTTTCCTATTTAGGTTTGTAAAGTATTCATCGCACTTTAAAAAAAATCAAATCATGTATTTAAAAAATGTTAAACATGTATAAAAAAATATTTTTGATGTATAAGAAAAATGTACAGTGTGTATGAAAAAATAGTGATCAAAACATGTATTTGAAGAAAATGTTAATCATCTATTAAAATAATATTGAACACAAATAAATAGGTTTCACATGTATATGAAAATTGTACAATATGTATGAAAAAAAAGGTCATCAAAATATATATTTCACGAAATTTTAACCATGTATTTAAAACAAACCTGTGTAATCAATATTTCATATGTATGCAAAAGATATACAATATGTAGAAAAAACTAGACATCAAAACGTATATATGAAAAGATGTTAATCATATATTATAAAAATGTTAAACATGTATAAAAGTATGTACAATGTGTATCACAAAATGTAGACATGTGTTGAAAAAAAGTAGGCATGAAAGATTTATTTCAAAATAATGTAATTATTTATTTGAAAAATGTTAAACATGTATAAAGAAATGTTCCTAATATATACAAACAAATGTATAATGTGTAAGAAAAAACATAGACAGTAAAACCTATATTAAAATAATGTTAACCATGTATTTAAAAAAGGATAAACATATGCAATAAAAATGTCCCTTATGTATAAGAGAAATGTACATTATGCGTAAAAAAAGTAGACAAGTGTTGAAAAAAAATGGAAAAAATGGGGAAAACCAACTCTACCCCAAGGGTTCATGGAGCACATGTTGAACCTCAATCATCCATCTCTGATCTGTCCTTGCCCCCATGAATCGCATCGTCGCGGACATCTTATATGCGTGCAGTGTGATCAGACATCACCCTTACCGAATTGATTGCTAATTGGTACAGGCAATCACAACATCTCGGCCTACCATCAATATTGATACTACTGTGTACCTCATGCTAGATGTCCAAATACAAGCAGATACGCTAATTATCGTGACAATTTTCATTTTTCAATGAAAGTTCTCATTGATAACCTAGACATATGAAATCGTTCACGAGTCATGTCCAAGGCGGTAGCATTAGATAGGCAGGTGTGAACATGTACAAGGTGCACGCATGCACACGCATGGCATCATATATTCACCAACTACCGCGTCAACGAGCCGACTCCCGCACCGATGCATTTCTGCCTTAGGCGCCATCGGGAAGAAGCCCACCTCATTTGTCCCACTACCATCCCTGGGTGGCATTGTCCAGAGGCTGGTGTGTCGCGCTAGTGAATGTTGTAAAGGACACGATAATTTTCTCTCCCGTTGCAACGCACGGGTATACACTACTAGAAAAAGGCCTGCTAGTGGCTGTAGTGCGCCATTAGTATGCCTAGAGGTGCGCCATTACTATCTCACTTAGTAATGGCGCACCACATAGGAGTGCGTCATTAGTAACAATTTTTTTTCAAATTTTTTTCAAATTTTTTTTATTTTCGTTTTTTTTCTTAATCTCGGATCACTATGGCTTAATCTCGGGTCAATATGCTTAATCTCAGGTCAAATCACAGTCCGTGGTCAAACTTCCGGAAAGGTCACCCATCCTCACACTAGCACCAGCTCACTTCACAAGCACTTGTTGATATATCTAGCATATCAATCCTATTAAACCTTGTTGATATTTAGGACTTTGTTCATGTTCATGAGTGTGATGAAATTTTGAAAAATTATTTCAAACTTCCGTTCATATTACGTATCATATTTTGAAAAAAAATCCCGAAATTTTTTTTAAAACTAAGTTTGAAATTTTTTGAGTTTTTTTGCCTCCAAACCTTAAAAGCCCCGTAACTTTTTTTTTCTAATAGGTTTTTGAGGATCTTGAAGATGTTTAACAGGGTTCCCCTCGTTAAATTTGGATGTGACTTTTCGAGTAGATGATTTTTCATATAAAAAACTTTTTCATCCGAGTTAGTATGCAAAAGTTATGCCCATTTTACGAATTCTCGAGAGATTTTGCAAATAAAGTCGAAATTTGTTTGCAAATTTTCCCAACAACTAGATCACATATCACATGGGAAACTTATTTTCTTTTATTTTTTTG
>NC_041383.1:805616879-805623181 GCF_002162155.2 Triticum dicoccoides
TTTTGGGTCAAAATTACTAATGGCGCACCGTAGGTGTGGTGCGCCATTACTAGTTTACTAGTTTAACTAGTAATGGCGCACCACACCCACAGTGCGCCATTACTAAATTTTTAAAAAAGTTTGAAAAAAATTTGAAAAAAAATTACTAGTGGTGCACCATTACTAGTTAAACTAGTAATGACGCACTATCCCCTGGTGCGCCATTACTAGTTTTGAAAAAAAAATTGTTACTAATGACGCACCGTGGATGTGGTGCGCCATTAGTGTCCATATCATCTATAGCCCTTTTTCCTAGTAATGATATGTGCTAGTATATAAAAAGAATCTATAAACAACGAGCGGGCGTGGTTCGAACCTGCGAAAAGCCGCGAGAAGCTTCATGCACTAAACAACTACGCCATGGCAGGGTTCGCTTTCTAGTTCAGTCGTAAGTCATTTTATACTACTAGTAAGCTTGCACGTTCAACGCACATCTAGACTAATACTGTATCAAATATTTATAGTTCTAAAAAGCAATCTATGCATTGTTTGACCATTTATACAAAAATGAAGAGATGATTTGATGAGTGGGCAAAAAGGGATCTTCAAACATCAAACAAGGTTTTCGAGTCAACCAAAACAAAAATTCAGAAACTAAGATAACATCATCCATTAGCTGCCATAAACATCTCATCACTTATCCGCTTTCTCCGCGTCTGCAGCCTTCTTCATCTGGGCTCCCAACAGGTGTTGGTTCATCATCTTAACACGGAGCTTGCCGTATGCATGTGCTTCTCGCCGCCACCGTGAGTGATGGGCATGTGGTCGCCCTGGACCTCTGGATGGCTGTAGCAAGGCGGTGTTAGGATCAAATCACCATCCTTGAAGCAACAGAGGTGTAAACACGGAGAAAAAGAAACATATCCCATAGTTGCAAGCACACCTTAGGAAAATAAAGCTTGCCAGGTTGGCCTTGTATCTCGAGCCTGTGGACATTAGATTGCATAACCTCGAGTTACATGTTCTTCTGGCGGTGGTCCATGAAAATGCCAATGGTCGGAACAAGTTTCTTTGGGATGCCCATGACCTACATTTACAGTATGTAAACATCAACAAATAATAAAAGAAATCTGTATAATAAGCCGGTGTCTCTACATATAATCTCATGTGGCATCCTAACCAAAAGTCTGAAATCTGCCATTCTGCAAACTGAAGTTTTTGCATATTATCTAGACATTCAGTGTTGTAAGTTTAGAAAGACACTGCAGAAAAATTTCAGAACTACTGTCAGTTATTTTCATCGAGGCTATTTTTTTGGCTTTATCATTTACCACATTCCCATGGGCTGGAAATATTCAAAAGGATACAATTTTACAAGAACATCAACGGATAATCAGATAAATCATTCTCTGAAGTTCGCATGACAGAAATGCCAATTTCTAACCTAGTTGGAAAAAACTGTGTATGGTGCATGATACGCCCACCTAAATATAATAGATCAGCATCGTTATGTCTAATATTTCTGTTATATATTAGTTTTTCAAATTGAACTTTTAAGAGGACAAATATTTCATGGACAGTTAAAATCCCGTGGCATTAGAACTGCATTTGCTCGATCCTTGAGTGGATATCTTCGTTTTTACCTCTTTACCATCCTAGCTAAATACAAATATTTAGTGGGGGTACTTAGAGAAACATGCAGAAAATAGGAAGTAAATTATACTCCCAACAAAAGAAAAAGAGAAGATAAGAGTAATCTGGACGTGGCATCAATAGCATACCTGGAAAGTAGAGCTGCAGCTATTTGAGACTGACTAACCATTTTGCATTGAGGTTTGCAAATACATCACCTCGATATTTGAGAAAGGGAACTTATAAACCTCTGAACCAGGAACAGATGTTTCATTAAGATTTAACAATAACAGCAGAAACCCTGCACCAAAGAAACAATTCCAATGCAATGAGATAAACAATTCTGATGCACCTGTTCATATAGTAAACATGCACATGCAACGCACGTATCATAATCTATTTACCGAGTCATATAAATGTTTCTCATGCCAACCATGTGAGCATATCATAATCTATTTACCGAGTCATATAAATGTTTCTCATGCCAACCATGTGAGCACGCATATAACACACGATCCACACACGTCTTAAATGTATGACCAACGGGAGTAACACATCCTTGCATGCCTCAAGCAACCCATCCGTGTTGCCACCAATGGTATAAAAATAGTTATTCTGCTTCCGTTCAATAGATTTTCAAAGACGATCTGATGATTGGCAAGCACAAACTATAGTTTTCACTGCGAATAAGAATGAACAAGAAACGTGCAATATTTTCGCATGATGATGAAGCGCTAAGGGCTAGAAGTTCTGGCCACCATGGTTTCCTTATTTGATGTACCATGTTATAAAACATATAAATTTGATACTCCTTAATATAAGAACGCTTTTCAATCTATGGGACGAAGGGAGTAATATATATAGTAAAATAATGCATAACACAAATCGTTGTAATGCAAAGAGATATGATAAGTTCATTCTGTTTTTGGACAGCTTTTCTCATAGCTCCTCTGCACCTTGCTCTCTTACTTTGAACAAAAATGCAATTCGGACACATGAAACATCATGCAGTCTATTCACAAATTTTAATTTAGAAATTATTTTCAAATAAAATAGTGCCTTAGGTCATCTGAAAAATGAAATATCTAGAAATATATCTTCAATTTATTTTCAGTTTTGGTATGCCCGAAGTTACAAAACCAACTCTTTATCCAAGTACAAATCCAGCAAAAATATCGGCATAGCAACCTGGACATCCAACCATGTGCCATTGACGATATAGGGCATGGAGCACGACAGCCATAGGGCGAGGCACTATTAACCAAGCATGTTAGAAGATTAGGCCGAAACCCAAAATACACTACAATAGACAACACTTGTAAGTTTACATACGAGCTTTTGTTTGGTGAACACAGAAACACTTAACACGTCTATTCCCGGGCAAAATACTTTGTTCCATGCTCTCAACCGCTCATAGCAAAATCACAGCAACTTAAAGCCTTGGTGTAAATGCAACACACTGATAACCACCAACAATATTATCAGCTAGATCAACGGAAGATATTTACAAACAGTATAGCATGAACAGAGAACATCCAGAGCAAAGGGGAAGAAATGAGAGGGGGGAGAAGAGGCTTACAACCAAGTTTCGTCTCCGGCGATGGCAGCGAGGGTGGCGGCAACAACTACTGAGGGACAGATCGAAGCATGCGTCTCCTCCGCCCACAAGAGCTGCAGGCTTACCTACACCTCTGAAATTGTTAACAGGGCTTAATTTGTAAAGCCTTTGCCAATCGCCCAAGAATCAAAACACCAGGGCTCAAGAAAACAACATGAAAAATAGATTGAAGCACACGTACAAATGAGGCTGCAGCAGAATTTTTCAGAGATGAAGGGGACCTTCAGTGCACAATAGACCGATGAAGGACCTGAAAATTACAAAACATATAAGACTTTATTATTGATAATCGTTGCAATTATGGCGTTCTCAGTACTCTGAATGTGTAGCAAACCTCTGAATTATGTATCGTAGTACAGTCGTACATATTTTTCAAGACAAATAGCACTTCTCAAGTATTAAAAAGTGAAACTCAGGCTTTTGGCATGTATACATACCAATTTCAAGAAAAGGAGCGGTACAGCAAGTACGAAAAAGTGATATGCAAATGCCAACTGTAAGCATCAGAGTAGGTTTTCAGAATTGCTTTGAGTAGTTAGGCTCAAAACAGCAGTTCTGATAATTAATATCTATGGTTTACAGAAGTAAATGCTAGGGCGCTATTCCTCCACTGTTTCTCGGGCAAGTACAGTCGAAACTGAACGGAGGTGTAACATAAACTGCGCCATCTGAGTGCAGAACTTTGTTTCTGGAGTCCATGCCGAAGCATTCACTTGTCTCTTGCAAAACAACAAGGCCGGGCAAAATACCTTCAGATGAGTCAAATACCCCATGAACATCCATCTTTTGTCGTTCGTAAGTGGGATTTGTGTGCGGCCAATCAATATGACCATCTGTCTGCATAGATGACGCACTGCATGGCATATGGCCGACAACAGATTGTGCTGTTTGAAGATAAGCAATACCTACAGAAAGACAGTGCATCATATGGCTTTCATATGGTTGAAGATGAGCAATACGTACAGAAATATGGTGCATCATATGGTGCTAGAAAATATTTGTTGAAATTACCAGGTGATACTTGGACGCTAGTGGTAGCAGCTTTCTTTTCTAGTCGAGCGAAGTGCTCTGCTCTCTCCTCGTCGGATAGACGTGAATACCACGTTTCAGAGCTTCGTTTTTTGCGCCCAAGAGCGACATCTTCAGATGGATGGTCGGTATAAGCCGAGGTTGCAGCTGCATCTATGATACGTATGATAGGTTAGTCTCTCAATATAGTAGTGTAGCATAGAATATTGAAATAGTAGTCAGAATATTAAAATTGCAGCATGTAAAGATAAAGAACGAACCGGTTGTGTTTGAGTTGGCTATGTTGCTCAAAGGGGTTAGTGGCACATCCGGTGATGAAGAAGCATGTGTTTGAGAGACCTCCTTAGGGTTAATACTAATGACAGATGTAGCCTTCTTGTGTGCTTGGGCCATACGCCGCTTCTGGTTGTACTCTGCCCTCTTCTCATCGGACATTTGTGCATACCAATTTTTACTACTTTTTGGATTTTCAACATCTTGATTTACAACTGAGTTGGTTATGTTGCTCAAAGGGGTTCGTGGCACATGCAGTGACGAAGAAGAATCTGCTTGATTTGCAGTCTCCTGAGTAGGTGTATTCGTCGGATCTTTACATGGGGAACGATCCCCTGATTGTAACGCATGCGGACAATGATTCCTCATCTGTGGCATGAATGGGAAACATCGTACATCATTAGAAATATTCATGCAATATTGAGAAGCTCAATTCTTAAATGTTGCAAACAAAGTAAGCAGAATCTCAAGTAAATATGAATATGTGACGAAAAGGATATGTGGCTTGAATGGGAAACATGGTACATCATTGAAATATTCATGCAATATTGAGAAGCTCAATTCTTAAATGTTGCAAACAAAGTAAGCAGAATCTCAAGTATATATGAATATGTGACATAAAGGACCTTAGATGCAGCACATGCTGATGAGTGGCAATATTCTGTACCTGTAGAAATATGTGACAAAAAGGACCTTAGAATCTTGAAACATATTAGCTTGCACAAATGTTAGAAAAAAAAGAACTAAAATTCAAGAAAGCGACTGGTTAAGAGTAGAGGCTTCAGAAGATGTTGCGGAGGTGTGGAAGAAGGTAATACTCAAAAATAGAATTTTTTAGGTCAAATCAAGTTGCATATCTAACTGGAGATGAAAGGTTTAATGTCACGAGTGTACCACGCAGAGCGCATCTATTTTGCAAGCAGAGAGGCTGCAGGGTGCCTTTTATGCATTCAACAGAAGGACTATGTAGATGCATCATTTTTCACGTCCTATATTCACCATCCGCCTCTTCCATTTTGTCTCTCCACTGCCTCCTCTCAACCCATCCCGGTAAGCCCCACCTTCGCCTCACGGTGCGCAAACCTTCGTGATCTACCATTCACCTGAAAATAGATCTACCTTTCATGTCAAAATATAATGCTTGCTCACAGCCCATGACTCAATCTCTTGAAACAACAAAACACGTGTTTTTTTTATTTGAGTAGTTGTCACAAAACAAAACATCGCTGCCGATACTATTGTGGATAACCCAATATAGCAAAACTTAGGCAACTTCAGGAGCATAGCAACACAATGGGATGGGAAGGTAAGCAACAAAACTTCAAAATATGAGTTGCTTGGACTGCAAATTTCCGAAATCCTCACTAATTCAATATGTCCTCATAAATTTCAGGAATCCTGATGGCAGAATATGAAATTGGTTTGCTTGGTCTTTTGAGTATAGAAACTTACTTGCGACTCCGGCAGAGTGGCAGCGTGGCGGTGTGGCGGCGTGGCGGAGGCGGCGACCCGCGGAGGGGCGGCTCCGGCGGCTGGGAGGCTCCCGTGCGACCCGCGGCGGGGCGGGCTCCTGGCGACCCGCGGCCGCTTCCCGTGGCTCCGGCGGCGCGAGGCAGCGGTGAAGGGCGCGGGAGGAGGCGGCGAACCGCGGCGGGGCGGCTCTGGCGGGACGGGCTCCCGCGGCTGGGAGGCTCCTGGCGACCCGTGGCGAGGCAGCGGTGAAGGGCGCGGGCGGAGGCGGCGACCCGCGGCGGGGCGGCTCTGGCGGGAC
>NC_041383.1:805623241-805623618 GCF_002162155.2 Triticum dicoccoides
GAGTTACACAATACAATTATCATATGAAGAGATTAAATACTCAATAATCAGACTGTAACCCATCTAGTGCTGACCTTGGCATTGATTTGGATCATGATAATTCACCTTCTAATGATATAATCAGAGTCGGCTTGGCCGAGGCGGAGTGGCGGCTTGGCGGAGGCGGCGACCCGCGGCGGGGCAGCTCCGGCGGCTGGGAGGCTCCCGCGCGACCCGCGGCGTGGCGGGCTCCCGGCGACCCGTGGCCGCTTCACGTGGCTCCGGCGGCGCGAGGCAGCGGTGAAGGGCGCGGGCGGAGGCGGCGACCCGCGGCGGGGCGGCTCTGGCGGGACGGGCTCCCGTCCCGGCGACCCGCGAAGGCAGCGGTGAAGGGCGCT
>NC_041383.1:805623735-805627577 GCF_002162155.2 Triticum dicoccoides
GCGGGGGGCGGGTTTTTTTTGACTGCGGGACGATTTTTAGTGCGGGGCGATTAGCGATCGATTGTGGCTTGTTGCGTGGTTGGTAGCGTTAAACACAGAATGATTAAGGGCCATTAGATTTTGATGATGGAAGGGTGGGATTGTTTGGATCTGCCCTTCTCTTTTTTTATAGTGGTAGTAGATACGTCAAATGCTGGGCCGGCGGTTGGGCTGAGCGAGGCCTGCAATTTTTTTTGTTTCGTGTTTTCTGGCCCTCGTTCGTTTCCCAGGTTTCTTTTCGTTTCTTCATCTTTTTTCGTTCAATGAAATTGATCATTTTTGTAATATATGTTAATTTTTTTTCTTAATATATGTTACAATATTTTTTCAACATACATTAAGAATTGTTTTTCAACTTACATTGATCATTTTTGTAATAAATGCAAATTGATAATTTTTGTATTATATGTTGAACAAATTTCTTATTATATCCACCATAAATTTCAAAAGTTCACCGTGCATTATGTAAAATTTTGTTCAACATATATTTATCGTTTTTTAATAGATGCAAAATGATCATTTTTTCTTATTTTTACACAGGCCATATTAAATAGAATTATCTTTGAGAAAAATATCAGTTTGGTAAACATGCAGATTACTACATGTGTTATTTTTTGTCAAATAGAAATATGAACCCAAGTATGAAACTTTCAGTGTTTTAAAACAGTTCAATATATAGACGACAAACAATTTTATAATACAAAAAAAGTTCATTGTATATTTATATAAAATCATTGTATATAAAAAATGTTCAATGTTCAGTGTGTATTTACAAAAAATATTGCAGAATAAAAAGTTCATTATAAATTTAAAAAATGTTATGATCATTTTGCATCTATTAAAAAATGATAAATATATGTTGAACAAAATTTTACATAATGCACGGTGAATATTTATTACAGAAATGTTCAATATAAGTTAAAAAAATTCTTAATATATGTTGAACAATTTGAGTAACATATATTCAGAAAAAAAAATGAAGAAACGAAAAGAAACCTGGGCAACGAACGAGCCCCAGCAAAATGCTAAACGAAAAAATTATTACAGGCCTCGGTTCGCCCAATCACAGGTCCAGCGTTTGGTTATTGGTATAAAGAAAATCCTGCCTGCATTCAAATGCGAGCATCCGTGTGGCCTGGTGGCTAGTGCGCTCGGCTTGCGTGTTGCTGGTCGCGGGTTTGAAACCTGCTGACGCGCGGTTTTTTGTTTATTTTATTTACTAGCAAAAATGCTCGTGCGTTGCAACGGGAGAAAAACAATATCATAGGACATACTGCAATAAACATGACCCAATAATATGTGCATGCCCTAATATTTGAACATAGGTACCCATATGTATCGTTCACTTCAGAAAAAACGTGTTATGGCACTGCTAATAGAACGTTATAGCATTCTGAGTAATGTCTCGCTAATAGCACGCTATTGTTGCTTATCCTCCTTGTCTCGCCGACCAGTGGTCATGGTATACACTTGCAAATATAACAAATGTACCTCACTACATCTACGGTGAATCAAGGAACTTCTATAATTGACATGAGCAGATGAACAATATATGCTCACCTAAAGGAACAAAGTTAGGTCCATTTAGATGCTACCTCCAAGTTAATATGCCATAGCGTCACACCTTGTGAAAGGAACATTGCGTTAAACCGTGAGCCACAAACAGTCTAGTTTATTGACATAATTAAAGTAATTAATTATTTTATTTGTTCCAGAACCTATGCAAGGTAGCCAACCGTTGCAGACCTCTCTTCCCTATAAATAATTCAAAGTAGACAGAATTTTTGAGCAAAAAGTCTAGTTTATTAACATAATTAGAGTAAATTAATTATTTACTTGATCCAGAACCTATGCAAGGTAGCCATTCATCGCAAACCGTTCCTATAAATAATCCGAAGAAGACAAATTACCAAGTTTTGGGAAAGCAAATTACCCTTGAAACGGTGCCATTATAAATAATTCTCGAGTGGTTGCTTGTTTATTTTTGATGAAATGCAACAGGCACCGCTTTTCATTCGTTAAGAGGGAAACAGACAAGTTACAGAGTATATAGGCCATTGTAAAGTGACCGAAACAGAAGAGAAAAGGCAAACACTATTAATTACAAGCTAGAAGGTTCACTGCAGACCATAAGACGACTACCCCATCCATTTCACTCCTTTCATTCCCTACATGAAGGAAGGCTCAGAGCTCTTCCGAGATTGAGGTAAATCATTAACCCACATGCCACTGCTATCTAAAATAAATATCAATGGAACCAATGTTTTGTTGGGTTTGACACTAATTATAAAAATTATTAACGTGCATGATAATAGCATATTTAGAATCTACACATTTTTCTGATGGATTTTCATATATGACATGTTAGATTTGGAGTTAGGATTTAAAAGGTATGAATATTTTTAAAAGTATTTGATCTTTTAAAAAAAGAAAAGAAAAAGGTTTAAAGCGGGTTCAAACCCACGATCTCCAGTGTGGTAGCCAAAGGCCCCAACCACTGGGCTACATGCATAGCTGTTCTACTAGATGGGATTCCAACCTATTGACCTAAGCTGACCGCGGCAAAATAAATATAAGAAACAAAACGTATTTTTCTACTTACCGGTGGCATGGTGGGTAATTATTCACAACTTCAGGGGTAATTTAGATGACGGACGACTAGAAACACTATTTGCTTTATTATTAAAAAATAGAGATCTGTGCAGTTCGAGGAAAACTTTCAAATAAGTCCGAACGAAAAAAAATCTCTCATTGAAACCTTTTTCCCACAAAAATAATGGGTTTTTATGTGATTACGTATAAAGCAAGGAGTTTTCTGTAAAAAATATGCCACCTCGGCACCTGACAGACGGCCCCAACTGTCAGATACAATGTTAATACACATTTATACGCAGTTTAGACCTATTTACAACAGTCTGGCACAATGTTTTTTTTGATAGAAACACTGTAAGGGAACCCCTACAGTATAATTGGTGCAACAAACCCAAATTGCAAGTACCATGCCTTGAACCTGGGTGGGTGGGAAGGCATCAACCCCTTCCCACCACTAGGCTATGCCTTAGTCTGCGGCCTGGCACAATGTTGGGACTGACATGTAAAAATTAGCAAATTTTGGTACAATCTGCATGTAATGCCCCAATTATGATACTTTTATGCAATTAACTTTGTGGTTGTCCGTCACCGCATGCATGTGGGGGATGTAGGATTCTCACCTCGTTTCTCGTCGCCGTGAGAGCAACTCCAGTGGGGTGACCTAAACGGACACAGATTTTGTCTAGTTGGATCGCCCGTCCGCCTAGCGGACATGGGACGGACACGCACGGTTCGTGGATGTAACCAACGCGCCGCTAGTGGATGACCCAAAGCGGACAAGCGAGATGCACTGGGATCGTAGGATATTGAGATGGGCCGGCAGAGTCGACGGCCAGCTCGGCGCCGCGGAAAGGGCAGGCGCAACGCGATAGGCCCGAGCACGCTGAGGAGCTCGCCGCACGGCAACCTCGCCCCGCCCGCGTCCGCTGCGCCGCGCAGAAGGGGCAGCGCCCTTCGCCGGGGGGAGCGACTGCAGCGTGGCGTGGTCGGGACAGACGCGAGCGTGGCGAGCTCGCCCCGCCGGCTTGGCGAAGTAGGCGACCTCCCACCCCTGCTTCCACGCGCTGCCGTCCACGTCGTCGAACTAGATCCGGTAGAGGTCGTGGCCGGTCCTAGCGACGACGACGGACGCGGGGGCGGGCGGGGGACGACGCGGGGGCGGACGAGGGACGGCGCCGCGGACCAGGAGGAGGGGAAGCCAGGGACGGTCC
>NC_041383.1:805627723-805662972 GCF_002162155.2 Triticum dicoccoides
GTGTCGCCCCCTTAATAGGGCTTGTTGTTCGCTAATTTTTTCTGTTAGACAAGTGACCGTGGGTTGTTTCGCCCCCCTGTCCCTGTGTCGTTTGTTAACGTGAAGCCATACAGGTACATGGCCCAAAACAGTGAGTAGCATTGCAGCCCATCACAAAAGATAAAGGGCTAGTAGCAGGCTAGCAGCAGTCGTTCTCTCAAAAATAAAAAGTGACCTGTGTACACATAAATGAGGCACGTACACACAGGCCGCTATAATCGCTAGTTTCCAAACTGCCTCCTTCAATCTAGCGTCACACCTGTACCTTGCCTTGCCTGCTATCGATCTTTTCGTGATTCCGTCGCATCGCCGTCAAGAGAAGCGAAGAAGGGAAGGGGATGACCGCGGGTGAGCACCGATCCGGTCCGGATGAGCCATGAGTGGCAACAATCCGAAGGAAAAAGGTTATTGTTTAATACCCTACGAGAATTAGATCAGTTCTTGTTTTGTCCTTTTCAAACTGTAATCTTTCTCCGAGTGCCACTATTCTTTGATTGCTTCCATAAATTGCTTGATTTTTGGTGTTCTGGCTTTGTAATTAGGTCGAATCAATGAGGCGATCCCATCAATTACAGGGAAATTAATGAGATTTTGTAATGTGTTATCTACCACATTGTATTATTGGTAATTATTAGTTTGTAAGATTATCTTGTGTTTCTAGAGTTGTGAATTTGTTTTTGCCATTAAAAAAGAATTTGTAATGTCTTTGTAGAATTTTTTTTGTCATGTGAATGGAATTAAGAAATAAAATTGGGCATGGTTGCACACGGCGTTTCCTTTAGACCAGACCCTAAAATTTTCTACCAAAACATAGTAGTTGCCCATGAACTTAGTGTGAAACCTCCTCCCCCCCATGCCGAAATCTGGCTCCGTCCCTGGGGGAAGCCTAGGCGGAGGAAGACGAGGAGGGAGAGAAAGAAGAAGAAGGCGGCGGCGAGCTGGAGGACGCGGCGGGAGGAGGAGGAGGAGGCGGAGGCGGGGTGGGGCCCGGTGATATTCCTGGGCGCGTATCCTCGCTCACTGATATGTGGGTTCGGGGCCGGACACGAGAAGGCAGCAATGGACGAGAGCGGACGACCACACGCCGGCTTTTGTCCGCCACAGACCCATTTGTGGCCCAATTTTGGGTTTAGTTTGGGTCGGGATGGATGACAAACGGACAACAGGTGGACATGCGTGTTCGATTGGGTCGTCCCGTTGGGCCAAGTATTGTGCCCGGATGACCTAAATGGACAAAATGGGTCGCCCTTTCTGAGTTGGGCCATCTTACACTATCCCCCATAAGAAAGGTTTTTTTATTTTTTTTTCGATTGATTAGAAGGAGGGCAAAGAAGCCGGTTACAGGTTGCAAGCTAGCGCAAAAGCCAGCGAGCAGGGCCAAACAACACGAACGAAAAAACAAAACGAGCCAAGACGGCTAGAGAGCCAGACACCAAATCCTATTCTTGCAGCAACAAGTGCCGGCTACCGACCAGCGCCCAATCGCGTGCCTCCTCTAGGAGGAGGTGCAACACCTGCCTTGTCGAACGTTCGACGCCGCCATCGAAGATGCGAGCATTACGCTCCTTCAAGGTCCACTACAATGTCAACAGGGCCACCGACCGTGCCAATCTTGTCGAAGTCGGGCCGCCACTCAACTCGCTGAACGTTCGAGAGGGGGGGAGTTACTCCATGCAGCTTGCTGGATCTCTGGGACGCCAAATCGGTCGGCCACCTGCACCCATAGATGCCGCGCCCATGGGCACTCCATGGCCAAGTGCACTGCCGTCTCCAGGCTGCGATAGCATAGCGGGCAAAAATAGGAGTTTGGCCATTGTCGAGCCAGCAGCCGGTCAGCCGTCAGGATCCGCCTCTGGGTGAGCAGCCAGGCAAAGAGGCGGCACTTTACCGGCGCCCATGCCTCCCAGATTTCCTTCTCGAGTGGGAAGAAAGTTGAGCCTATGAAGAACAGCCGATACGCCGTTATCTCTATACGTACACTATTAATGTATTATATTGATGTCACCGGCATGTTGTCAGTCCAGCTACCGTATCGCATCGCATAGCTGAACGTACCTGGCTTGATTGTACTCCCTCCGGTCCTTTTTACTCTGCATATTAGGTTTGTCTGAAGTCAATCTCATCCAACTTTGACCAAGTTTATATAAAAAATTATATACATTCACATAACAACACCAATATCATTAGATTCATCTTGGAATATATTTTCATATTATATTTATTAAATATTATAGATGCTAATAATTTTTAATAAAAATTTGGTCAAACTTAGCAAAGTTTGACTTTTGGCAAAACCAATGTGCAGAGTAAAAAGGACGGGTGTTGGTTGGCCTAAGCTCTTATGCCGCGCGCTTGCAGCTGAGTCGTATGTGTTTAAGTTCTGTTTTCTTATTTAAAGGGCATGAAGCCTGAATCATGAAGGTCTAACTTTTGTCCTTGTTTGGTGTGTTTTTTTGGTGTTGAGTTTGCTCATTTTGGGTTCTTTTTTGTGTTGGCAGGATGTTTGCCGTGAGTTGTTCTTATGTGCACATGTTAGATGTCGTTGCCTCACGGTGTCGTTTGCCCTTTCATTCGTACTTACGAGAGGTCATGGATGATGGGGTCGTAATCGGAGGGGTGGAAACAGAGGTCCATGTCCCTGGAAGCGATGCCTTCACTGTGAGGAGGTTTTTCTGGACCCAGGACGGTGTGGGGTATCTTTCTCTTTACAATGATGTCGCTTTCTAGGCCATTTGTTTTTTACAGGCTTTGTATGGGTTCGTTGTCTTGGATTACAACTACCATAGTATGATGACCTATCGAGAGCTTGCACGCTCCGCGGTTGTTTTAGCAGCCTCGCTTGTTCGATCTTCGGGTTCTGTTGTTGGTGGTGATGTATCTGCTGCTTTGGGTGATGTCGATGCTGCTTCACGGCGGCAGATGCTACATGCTGGGTTGATGTCTACAGCCTGCAGCTTCTAGATATACTTCATGGATAGGTTGTGTTATCTTTGGGGTTGTTAGCTGGTAGTTGTTTCTTTACTGAGTCTGGTTGGTCTACATTCAGATCGTTGTGTATGTACACTATGATACATGCCTGTTTGTAACGACGTGTGGATGGTAGTTGTTCCTTTATTCAATATAATTCCTATCCTTTGCCTGATTATGTTGCTGGTGCATGTGTATGATGTAGTATACTTTCTATACTTGAGTGCCTGACGTTATGCTGTGTACAGTTACATGGGTCCAGCTTCTTATTGAAAGGATCGAGAAGAGGTGTCCAGAGGGGGGTGATTAGACACTAAGTGAGAAAAGATGCAGTTTTTAATTTCTTTAAGTTGAAGTGGAGTTTTGGCACAAGTTTAACAATCACAATACATATCAAGCAAGCATGCAAAGAGTATATGAGTAGCGGAAAGTAAAGCATGCAACTTGCAAGAATGTAAAGGGATGGGATTGGAGTGTGCAAACGCAATTTGGAGACACGGAGATTTTTGAGACGTGGTTCCGATAGGTGGTGCTATCGTACATCCACGTTGATGGAGACTTCAACCCACAAAGGGTAACGGCTACGCGAGTCCACGAAGGGCTCCACCCAGGAAGGGTCCACGAAGAAGCAACCTTGTCTATCCCACCATGGCCGTCGCCCACGAAGGACTTGCCTCACTAGGGTAGATCTTCACGAAGTAGGCGATCTCCTTGCCCTTACAAACTCCTTGGTTCAACTCCACAATCTTGTCGGAGGCTCCCAAGTGACACCTAGCCAATTTAGGAGACACCACTCTCCAAGAATTAACAAATGGTGTGTTGATGATGAACTCTTTCTCTTGTGCTTTAAATGATAGTCTCCCCAACACTCAACTCTCTCTCACAGGATTTGGATTTGGTGGAAAGAAGATTTGAGTGGAAAGCAACTTGGGGAAGGCTAGAGATCAAGATTCATATGGTTGGAATGGAATATCTTGGCATTAACACAAGTGTAGGTGGTTCTCTCTCAGAAAATGTATGCTGGAAGTGTAGGCACATTCTGATGGCTCTCTCTTCGAATGAAGAGTGGGTGGAGGGGTATATATAGCCTCCACACAAAATCTAACCGTTACACACAACTTACCAATCTCGGTGGGTCCGAATTGAGAAACTCGGTCGGACCGATTCAGCAAATGATGTGACCGTTAGGATTCTCAGTGGGACCGACATGCAACTCGGTAGGACCGATATGGTTAGGGTTAGGGCATAATGTAATCTCGGTGAGACCGATTACACAACCTCGGTGGGACCAATTTTGGTGATCAGCTAACTAGAGAGTTGGTCAGGCAAACTCGGTGGGACCGATTCGCTCACCTCGGTTGGACCGAAATGTTACGAAGAGGAACAAAGTGTTTGCATTGTAATCTCGGTAGGACCGATTACACAAACTAGGTAGGACCGATTTTGGTAATAGACATACACAGAGAGATTACAATCCCATCTCGCTAAGACCGAGATCCCTATCGGTGAGACCGATTTGCCTAGGGTTTGTGGCAGTGGCTATGACATCTGAACTCGGTGGCGCCGGATAGGAAGAATCGGTGGGGCCGAATTGGACTTTTGGTTTGGGTCAAATGTGGATGTGAGAAGGTAGTTGAGGGCTTTGGAGCATATCACTAAGCATTTTGAGCAAGCAAGCCATTAAGCAACACCTCATCCCTTCTTGATAATATTGGCTTTTCCTATAGACTCAATGTGATCTTGGATCACTAAAATAGAAAATGTAGAGTCTTGTTCTTGGAGCTTGAGCCAATCCTTTGTCCTTAGCATCTTGAAGGGGTTCCACATCCTCTAGTCCATGCCACTTCATTGTTGAACTTATCTGAAACATACTAGGTAAAAGTGTTAGTCCAACAAGAGATATGTTGACATTAATTACCAAAACCACCCAGGGAGCACTTGTGCTTTTAATCTCCCCCTTTTTGGTTATTGATGGCAACATACATCAAAGCTTTAGATAAAGATATAGAGAATAACCAGTAAAGCTTTGGAAGGACATGTAACATGCATAGGCTCCCCCTACATGTATGCAATCATGTAAATATGAAATATACACTAGTAGAAAAAGGGTCAAATCTGAGACATATTAGTCCCGGTTTGCATTTGAGCCGGCACTAATGTGTCCATTAGTGCCGGTTCCAACGGCTAGCCGGCCGCTCTCATTAGTACCGGTTCGTGGCGAGCCTTTAGCACCGGTTCGTGCCACGAACCGGTACTAAAGAGTGTGGTGGCAGGATGTTGTCAGTCTGGGGCCCCTCCAGCACCTTTAGTACCGGTTCGTGGCACAGACCGTTACTAAAGGTCGTCGTACATAAACCCTTCGTCCACCCGAGCTCGCTCTGTTCTTCCCCTTTCCCCTCTCCTCCTCTGTTCTTCCCCTCTCTTCCTCGAGCTCATCACACATTTTGCCTAAAATTAGTCAAGATTTGAAGGCCCCCATCCATTCAAATGATCACAAAGGTTAGCAACTTTGTCCTTTCATCTCCCATTGCTAGATTAGCTCTTTCAATGCTTTGTATAGTGATTAATTTGTGAGTTTAGTAATTTTGGAGGAATTATATGTGCCGGTATTTTATTTATATGGAATTTGAGGTCAAAAATAACACTTAGTTTGCATATGTAGGTGTGGTTTACTTAGTGCCTTCTAAATCTCCGTCGTAACCACCGTCGATCGCCCGCACTGTCCCGTCGCTCGCACCACCTTGTGGTGGGGCTCTTGTTCATGAATGTTTTACATACCAAATTGATGTTTGTGTGATTTGGATATATAGTTACTCATATAATTATCTTACCCGTACGTTGTTTGTTATACATAGTGCCATGGTTTTGATATCCGTCCCTGTCGGCCCTCGTCCTTGTTATGATTCGGATGTGGTATATTCTCTTTTAGAACTAGCTGTTGCATTTCGTATTTATGAAAAATTATGCCCATCAAGTTGAGATAGATATTTTTATCTAGGAGGTATGTGAACCGGAAATTCCAACTGACCCTATTGTCTAGAGGTTAAATTTAGTTGAAAGAGAAAACGAGTATTTGAAAGAAAAATTGAAAAGAATTGAGGGGGGGAAGATGGAATTGGAGTTGCATGTTGCCGATGTCGTCGATGATCACAAGATCAAGATGGAGAAAATGCGGTTGAAGATTAGAAAGATTAGAAAATATGCCATTGATAGTGTGTCTTGGTATCATTATGCTGTTGGATCAATTGTTACCTTAGTTGCGATCTTGATAGCATTTGTTGTTGCATTTAAATTATTTAGCTAGAGAGTTATTTGTATGTTGCATTTAATTAAGTGTTGTATATGAACTTTATGTATGAACTTGTATTAATTTGGTCTATTCGGTGTTGTGTAATGAAGATGAGCCGACAATGGATGTATGATGACCGATGCTCTCCCGAGTTCATTAAGGGCGTGCATACTTTTCTGCTTGCCGCTGAGGCAAACAAGCAGGCGGATGGTTTTATGTCTTGTCCATGTGCTGGCTGTAAGAATGGTCACACTTAATCTACGTCAAGAATCATTCACGTCCACCTATTTGAGTCCGGTTTCATGCCCCACTATAATGTTTGGACCAAGCACGGATAAAGAGGGGTTATGATGGAAGACAATGAAGAAGAAGAGGACGACGACAACTATCCTGGCCATGGGTTCCCTGAATGCGATGATACAACAATGGGGAAGAAGCTGAGCCGGCAATGCGGGAAGAAGCTGAAGAAGAGGCATCAGATGAGCCCGCTGATGATCTAGGTCGGGCCATTGCCGATGCAAAGAGAAACTGCGCAAGTGATTTGGAGAAGAAGAAGTTGCAGCGCATGTTAGAGGATCACAAGAAATTGTTGTACCCGAATTGTGAAGCTGACAAAAAAAAGTTGGGCACCACACTGGAATTGCTGCAATGGAAGGCAAAGAATGGTGTATCTGACAAGGGATTTGGAAAGTTGTTGGTAATGATAAAGAATATGCTTCCAAAGGACAACGAATTGCCCGAGAGTACGTATGAAGCAAAGAAGGCTGTCTGCCCTCTAGGGTTAGAGGTGCAGAAGATACATGCATGCCCTAATGACTGCATCCTCTACCGCGGTGAGTACGAGGATTTGAACGCTTGCCCGGTATGCGGTGCATTGCGTTATAAGATCAGTCATGATGACCCTGGTGATGTCGAGGGCGAGCGCCCCAGGAAGAAAATTCCTGCCAAGGTGGTGGTATGCTCCTATAATACCACGGTTGAAATGTTTGTTCCAAAACAAAGAGCATGCGAAGGCGATGCAGTGGCACGGAGAAGACCGTAAGAAAGACGGAAAGTTGAGAGTACCGCTGACGGTTCGCAGTGGAGAAAAATCGAGAGAAAGTACAGGGAGGAGTTTGCAGGTGACCCAAGGAACGTATGGTTTTGTCTAAGCGCAGATGGCATTAATCCTTTTGGGGAGCAGTGCAGCAACCATAGCACCTGGCCTGTGACTCTATGTTTGTATAACCTTCCTCCTTGGTTGTGCATGAAGCGGAAGTTCATTATGATGCCAGTGCTCATCCAAGGCCCAAAGCAACCCGGCATCGACATTGATGTGTACCTAAGGCCATTAGTTGAAGAACTATTACAGCCGTGGAATGGAACAGGTGTACGTGCGTGGGATGAGCACGGACAGGAAGAATTTGACCTAAAGGCGTTGCTGTTCGTGACCATCAATGATTGGTCTGCTCTCAGTAACCTTTCAGGACAGACAAACAAGAGATACCGTGGATGCACACACTGTTTGGATGATACCGATAGTATATATTTGGATAGTTGTAGGAAGATTGTGTACCTGGGACATCGTCGATTTCTTCCGAGCAGGCATCACGTAAGAAAGAAAGGCAAGCATTTCAAAGGTGAGGCGGATCACTGGACGAAGCCTCGCCACCGTACTAGTGCTGATGTACATGATATTGTCAAGGATTTGAAGGTAATCTTTGGAAAGGGTCCTGGCGGACAACCTGTTCCGAAGGACGCTGACGGACACGCACCCATGTGGAAGAAGAAATCTATATTTTGGGACCTTCCATATTGGAAAGACCTAGAGGTCCGCTCCGCAATCGACGTGATGCACGTGATGAAGAATCTTTGCGTGACCCTACTTGGTTTCTTGGGCGTGTATGGGAAGACAAAAGGTACACCAGAGGCATGGGAGGACCAACAACGTATGCACGGAAAAGACGACATACATCAGGGTCAGGCCAGCTACGCTCTTACCAAAGAAGAGAACGAAATCTTCTTTGAATGCCTGCTCAGCATGAAGGTACCGTCTGGCTTCTCATCGAATATGAAGGGAGTAATAAATATGGCAGAGAAAAAGTTCTAGAACCTAAAGTCTCATGACTGCCACGTGATTATGACGCAACTGCTTCCGGTTGCATTGAGTGGGCTTCTACCGGAAAACGTTCGACTAGCCATTGTGAAGCTATGTGCATTCCTCAATGCAATCTCTTAGAAGGTAATCGATCCAGAAATCATACCAAGGTTACAGAATGATTTGGTGCAATGTCTTGTCAGTTTCGAGTTGGTGTTCCCACCATCCTTTTTCAACATCATGACGCACGTCCTAGTTCACCTTTGCAAAGAGATTAATGCTTTGGGTCCTGTATTTCTACACAATATGTTCCCCTTTGAGAGGTTCATCGGAGTCTTGAAGAAATATGTTCATAACCGTGCTAGGCCAGAAGGAAGCATCTCGAAGGGCCATGAAAATGAGGAGGTCATTGAGTTTTGTATTGACTTTATTCCTGACCTTAAGCCGATTGGTGTTCCTGAATCGCGGCATAAGGGTAGACTCAATGGAAAAGGCACACTAGGAGGGGATCAAATAATATGTATGGACGGACATTCTCTCACTGAAGCACACTACACAGTTCTACAGAATTCCGCCTTGGTGGCTACGTATATGGAGGAACACAAGAATTTTCTACACTCCAAACACCCGGAGAAGTCTGACAACTGGATTACACGTGAACAAACGAGGACTTTTGCCGGTTGGTTGCAGAAACGTGCCATGCATGATGGCGATAT
Source organism: Triticum dicoccoides (assembly GCF_002162155.2). NCBI lineage: Eukaryota > Viridiplantae > Streptophyta > Magnoliopsida > Poales > Poaceae > Triticum > Triticum dicoccoides. The sequence goes on from NC_041383.1 coordinate 805,636,812, forward strand.
TAAAGATGACCTGTACTCGCTATCCCAGTTACCATTTCGAATATAATGACTTTCAAAGGGTACCAGATAAATGGGAATACATTTTACACGATCGCCCAAGATAAGAAGAGCACCAACCAAAACAGTGGTGTCCGCTTTGATGCAATAACAAACACGGGAAAGGAAACATATTATGGTTACATAGAGGACATATGGGAACTTAACTATGGAGGTGGTTTGAAGGTCCCTTTGTTTCGGTGCAAATGGGTCAATATGACACAAGGCGGGGTAACGGAAGACCCGCAGTACGGAATGACAACAATGGATATCAACAATCTTGCGTATGCAGACGAACCATTCGTCCTAGTCAATGATGTGGCGCAGGTTTTTTATGTGAAAGACATGTCTAGCAGGCCGAGAAAAAGAAAAATTAAGGAAGCGAATGGGAGTGGATGAGCCAAAGCGCCACATAGTTCTTTCAGGGAAAAGAAACATCGTGGGAGTGGATGACAAGACAGACATGTCAGAAGATTATGAAAAGTTTGATGAAATTGCTCCATTCATAGTGAATATTGACCCGAGCATCCAGTTAAATGATGAAGATTTTCCATGGCTACGACGCAAAGGGACACACGCGAAGAAAAAGTTTCACACCCAAAGATCTGGGATGTGATCGGCTTCACTATCATCACTTTCTTCTATGTTTCACACCCAGGAGGGAATCTCTGTAATAGTTAGGGTAGTTATGTGTTTTGGCATTTGAAACGCAAAGAAATTTTATTTGCAAACAAATTCTTTCATGCATTTACTAATTTTTTCAGCTAAATGACCCTGAAATTAAAAAGCATTTCAAATGAACTCAAAAGGTTGAAAGTTGGCATGGTATCATAATTTCACCCACATAGCATGTGCAAAAAAGTAGATAGGGTTATGGCAAAAACTGGATGCACTTCGTGTACAAAATGGACAATCTCTTTCGAAGTATTAGGGTTTCGGACGAAAACTCATCTGTTATAAAGGCATTTCATTTTTTAAATAACCTAAGCATTTAGCATGTGCAAAAAAGTAGAGAGGGTTATGGCAAAAACTGGATGCACTTCGTGTACAAAATGGACAATCTCTTTCGAAGTATTAGGGTTTCGGACGAAAACTCATCTGTTACAAAGGCATTTTATTTTTTAAATAACCTAAGCATTACCAAATTGAATATAATGATAAAACACACTAATATTAAAGATAAGAAAAAGAGTCACTGAAAAATCTATTTTCAAAGTTAAGTTATTCACAAACTAGTGATTCACACAAATTTCAAATAATTCAAAATTTAAACTATTCAAATTTGAAAACTACCGGCACTAACAGAAACTATCGGCACTAACCTAAAGCAAAAATATTCACAAAGAAACTCTAAATACAGCAAAAAACAACTCAAAAATAAATAAAACAAAAATAAATAAAGAAAAAAAGTTAAAGCAATTTTTTTAAGAAAATAAAAAAGCCCGCCTACTGGGCCAGAGCGGCCTGCATACGACTAGAAACACAACGTTTTGTTGGGCCAGGATGCAGGCCCGCAAAGGCCCAGTAGACCCACAGGGCAGCAGAGAACAGGTAGGCCCAGTAGGCATGCTTTCGAGAGGAGCTCGAGAGAGCTACCGCACTGGGGCTTATAAACCAGTGCGGACGCCCCTCGTCTAGCGAGGTGGGACTAAACTTGCCGCACCGCACCTGTGCCAGCGCACCCCCATTAGTACCGGGTGGTGGCTGCAACCGGTACTAAAGAGGGGGACTTTAGTACCGGTTGGTGCCACGACCCGGTACTAAAGGGGGTGGGGGGGGGGGGGCGCTTCCCGCCGCTTGGTCTGTCCAAAACAGACCTTTATTACCAGTTGGTGCCACCAACCGGTATTAAAGGTCCATCCTATATATGCAACACTTGAAAAAAAATTAGTTTCACTCTGTTTCTTCCTCTCCGTCGATGACACGCCGCCTGCCCCGGTCGACATCGTCGCCTCACCCGATGCGTCGCCGCCCCGGCCGCCCCCGCCCCTCGTTGCCGCCCCCATCGTCATCGCCGCCCCAGCCGTCCTCGTCCCCGTCATCCCCGTCGCTGCGCCCCGCCCCGTCGTCGCCGCCCCGTTCCGTCGCCCCATCGTCACCACCCTGTCGTCGCCTCGCCGGTGAGCTCATGCCCCGGCCACCATGTCCACACACACACACACACACATTAGTTTTCTTGTTATAAATTTTAGTTATAGAAATTTTTCTGTTTTTTAGTTATAGAAATATCTATAGAAATGTTAGAAATTTTCATGTTTTTTAGTTATAGAAATATTAGAAATGTTATAAATTTTTTCATTTATTTAGTTATAGAAATATTTATAGAAATGTTAGCAATTTTTTTGTTTTTTAGTTATAGAAATATTAGAAATGTTAGTTATATAATCAGAAATGTTAGAAATTTTAGAATTAGTTTTAGTTAGATGAATTAGATTAATGTCAAATTGTTAGAATTTGCATATAGAATTTTAGTTATCACAATCCTATCATTTAAAAAATGTTACTTTTTGCGGGCATGTAGTATTTGTTCTCGATGATATGCCCAGCCCGCATCCTTGCCGTCGACCCGTTCGCGACCACGTCCTGCTTTAGAGGACCCATGTCCGGGACTGGGCTCCGCCGGGCTGGCACTGGGAGGTGCTACCTGGAGGGGCGCGCCGCTTGGTGAGGAACCCGGCCTCGGGTCCCATCATCAACCCTGATCTCATTTGGTGGCATTCGCGTGGGCCACATTCGATGCAGAGGGAGCCGGCCCCGCCGGAGGTGGTGCGTCACCGTGTTAGGGAGGAGGACGAGCACATCCATCGCTACATGGCTGCTATGGACGTCAGGTTCTCCAATACTTGGCAGGTTCTTTGGGCAGATGACCAGAGATATGATCCTGTGATGGTTCCTTCTCTTTGGGTGTCCACCGCCCGCGCCCCAGGAACAGCGAGTGGCCTAGATTCTTCTGTAGTACTCGATCTTTATTAGGTACCTAGCCAGTGATGTATTTGATATATAATATTCGAGACGATGTATTCGAGATTGTATATATTATTCGAGAAGATGATGTATTCGAGATTATATATTAATCGAGACGATGCATATATTATGTACTATATGATTCAGTTTTTCCTTATTAATTGCATCCATGCATTGTAATTTGAATACTAAATTGTTTTATATTTCTTTTGTATTAGTTAAGTAAAAGCTATGGCGGACAATACCTGCAGAGAGAGAGAAGAGGAATTGTTCGACATCATACGCAACCCTCGCAGGCTAGATGATTTGAATGAAGCAGATGATGGCTCCCAATATCTGAACAATACCGGTGAGGGTGATGAAAAGATATTCGATCTCGATGACCGAGCTGATGAAGTCATGAACTATGATTATGATTATGATGACACAGACAATGTTGATCTTCAAATAACAAAGACTACCGGCGAGGTATATTTATATAAGCAGGCATCTGGTGATCACCACATGTTTTTTATTTGAAGATATATTAACGAATCGATCTTTCTTCTTTCAGCCCTCAGGATCGAGCAAATCTGCTTCTACAGACAGCAGGACAAAGCGAGGCCTGGACAAAAAGTTGAAGGAGGGTGTAAAGTACAACATCGACTCCGTCAAACCTAGTGGCGAACCCCTCACGCCTAAGAACATTGCGAACAAGTGGACTCGTTAGTGCGGAGTTCTTGTGAAGTACAAACTCCCGATCTCCATTCAAGAATGGAAAGAGCCAAAAACTAAACGTCCAGGTGTTACTTGGGTCGACGACAGAGCAAAAAAAACCCTTTGGGAATCTCTGATGGAACATTTCACCCTACCAGATTATTTCACTGAAGCAGATGTAGAGAAAGTCAAGGGTGCTGCACTTAAGAAGATGGCAATTGCATTCAACACCCACAAGAAAACTGTATGGGCAAGTACCTCGCTGCAGAAAGGAAGACTCCAGAATTCACGGGAACACCGGAGAAGCAAAGAGAACACTAGGCCAATTTCGTGAAATTCAAGGAATCAGAATTATTTAAGGAACGGTCGATAAAAAACAAGGCCAATGCCGCAAAAAAGACGCAGTTCCATAGGCTGGGTCCAGGTGGCTACCCGGTGGGAATGCCTAAGTGGGATAAGTCTGAGCAAGAGATGGAGGATGCAGGGGTCACTCCGGTTACTAGGAGCTGTCCCCCCCCCAGGTGCAGAACTTGGTTCTATGCGCATGGGGGGGGGGGTGTTGGACCCGAAGACAGGCCTAGTTTCGCAGAAGGCAAGTCTAAAAGGAGCCGGACAAAAGATACTTGACGCAATTGAAGAAGCTCGAACGGGGGTGTTCACGCCCAACAGAGAGAACGACGAGCTTACGCGCGCCCTGGGAAATCCTGAACACCCGGGAAGAACACGAGGCAAGGGCGTTATTCCCTGGTATGAGGGCTTTTCGAAATGGAACGATGACTACAGGTCCTGTGCAAGAAAGAAGATGGACGAGGAGAAGAAGAGGAAGCTGGAGGAGGAGCAGAGGAAGCAGGACGCAGAACGCCTTCAAGGCCTAGAAGCAAGGCACGCGGACTTGGCACTCAAATTCCAGCAGCAGCAGCAGCAACAGATCGACTCACTTAGCCAGGAAAGGGGGTCTCAGCAGCGGCAGCAGCAAGCTGATGATCGTCCAGCATTGGATAGCACCGTCCCATCCATGCCGAGAAGTAGCATTGGTTCTGCCCCGGGTGACACACTGCTGGATACATACCCTGTGGATGACATCATAGAGAACACTAACTGTGAGCTACACTCCAAAATGAAGAACATATCCATGAAGGTGGCGGACGGCCTTGCTTTTACAATTACCCCTGAAGCAACCTTCCATTGCACCCCGATTCCAGAGAGCTACGCTCGTGTCTTGGTTGATGAAGTGGTGGACCCATATTCGGGGCTATAGCTTGACATTCCTAGAGGTGAAGACGGGCGCACACTGGGAGAGGCCATACATCGTATCATCCTGTGGAGAAAGGATTGCATCATCTTTCGAAGTCCACCGACACCGCATCATCTGCCGACTCCTCCTCGAAGTCCGCCACCGAGTCAGCAGACTCCCGCTCCTCCAAGTCCATGAACGCGTCAGGCGACTCCTCCTTGAAGTCCGCCACCTCCTCCAAGTCCCCGAACGCGTGAGCCGACTCCTGCTTCAAGTCCAGCACAACGTCAGGCCACTCCTCTGGTTTCAAGTCTGACACAGCGTCAGGCAACTCCTCCTGCTTCAAGTCCGGCACAACGTCAGCCACGTCAGCCGTCTCCGCCATCTTAGCAATCGCAGAAGAGATATGCTGCAGCTATGGGCCGTAGCGGTACGAGTCGAGGTAGTACAGGAAATACAGGCGGAGACAAGCGATATAAATATGGTCCAAGCCTTGCTCCTCTTCCTCAGAGGCCTTACGACATGACCGAGGAGCAAAACACATCCATAGTGCAGGCACAAGTGGACGCCCATTCTGGACCGAAACCAGCACCGCCGCCAAGGGAGAAAGTGCCTGAGGAAAAGATTAACCACTTCATTCATATGGCTAGAGCACCAGCTCCCAAGCTTGTTGACTTAGACTATGAGCGCCAAATCAGGAAGCTACATTGAGCACGGCTACAGAAGGAAGCGAGCTCGAGCTCGAGCCAACAAGCAGCTGGCAAAAAATGAGGGAAAACCGTTCCCGAGCTGGGAGAATAGGCGGCGCAATCAATCCCCCCGCTTGTTGTGCCTGTTGGAAATATGCCCTAGAGGCAATAATAAAAGGATTATTATTATATTTTCTTGTTCATGATAATTGTCTTTTATTCATGCTATAATTGTATTATCAGGAAATCGTAATACACGTGTGAATACATAGACCACAATATGTCCCTAGTGAGCCTCTAGTTGACTAGCTCGTTGATCAACAGATAGTCATGGTTTCCTGACTATGGACATTGGATGTCATTGATAACGGGATCTCATCATTAGGAGAATGATGTGATGGACAAGACCCAATCCTAAGCATAGCACAAGATCGTGTAGTTCGTTTTGCTAGAGCTTTTCCAATGTCAAGTATTTTTTCCTTAGACCATGAGATCGTGTAACTCCCGGATACCGTAGGAGTGCTTTGGGTGTACCAAACGTCAAAACGTAACTGGGTGACTATAAAGGTGCACTACAGGTATCTCCGAAAGTGTCTGTTGGGTTGACACGGATCGAGACTGGGATTTGTCTCTCCGTATGACGGAGAGGTATCTCTGGGCCCACTCGGTAATGCATCATCATAATGAGCTCAAAGTGACCAAGTGTCTGGTCATGGGATCATGCATTACGGTACGAGTAAAGTGACTTGCCGGTAACGAGATTGAACAAGGTATTGGGATACCGACGATCGAATCTCGGGCAAGTAACGTAACGATTGACAAAGGGAATTGTATACGGGGTTGCTTGAATCCTCGACATCGTGGTTCATCCGATGAGATCATCGAGGAGCATGTGGGAGCCAACATGGGTATCCAGATCCCATTGTTTGTTATTGACCGGAGAGCAGTCTCGGTCATGTCCGCGCGTCTCCCGAACCCGTAGGGTCTACACACTTAAGGTTCAGTGACGCTAGGGTTGTAAAGATATTAGTATGCAGCAAACCGAAAGTTGTTCGGAGTCCCGGATGAGATTCCGGACGTCACGAGGAGTTCCGGAATGGTCCGGAGGTAAAGAATTATATATGGGAAGTCGAGTTTCGGCCATCGGGAAAGTTTCGGGGTTCACCGGTATTGTACCGGGACCACAGGAAGGGTCCCGGGGGTCCACCGGGTGGGGCCACCCATCCCGGAGGGCCCCGTGGGCTGAAGTGGGAGGGGAACCAGCCCCTGGTGGGCTGGTGTGCCCCCCTGGTCCCCACTCTGCGCCTAGGGTTGGGAACCCTAGGGGAGGGGGCGCCTCCACTTGCCTTGGGGGGCAAGTCTCCCCCCTTGGCCGCCGCCCCCCTAGGAGATTCCATCTCCTAGGGACGGCGCAACCCCTAGGCTCCGTATATAAAGAGGGGGGTGGGAGGGCAGCCGCACCCTGACACCTGGCGCCTCCGTCCCCCCTTGCTACACCTCCTCCTCCCACAAATGCTTGGCGAAGCCCTGCCGGAACCCTGCTGCATCCACCACCACACCGTCGTGCTAGTGGATCTTCATCAACCTCTCCTTCCCCCTTGCTGGATCAAGAAGGAGGAGACGTCATGATGACCGTACGTGTGTTGAACGCGGAGGTGCCGTCCGTTGGGCGCTAGGATCTCCGGTGATTTGGATCACGACGAGTACGACTCCCTCAACCCCGTTCTCTTGAACGCTTCCGCTCGCGATCTACAAGGGTATGTAGATGCACTCCCTTCTCTCGTTGCTAGATGAACTCATAGATTGATCTTGGTGAACGTAGATTTTTTTATTTTATGCAACGTTCCCCAACAGTGGCATCATGAGCTAGGTCTATGCGTAGTTCTCTATTGCATGAGTAGAACACAAATCTATTGTGGGCATAGATGTTGTCGACTTTCTTGCCACTACTAGTCTTATTTTGCTTCAGCGGTATTGTGGGATGAAGCGGCCCGGACCGACCTTACACGTACGCTTACGTGAGACAGGTTCCATCGACTGACATGCACTAGTTGCATAAGGTGGCTGGCGGGTGTCTGTCTCTCCCACTTTAGTTGGAGCGGATTCGATGAAAAGGGTCCTTATGAAGGGTAAATAGAAGTTGACAAATCACGTTGTGGTTATTCGTAGGTAAGAAAACGTTCTTGCTAGAACCCTATTGCAGCCATGTAAAAGATGCAAACAACAATTAGAGGACGTCTAACTTGTTTTTGCAGCAATTGCTTTGTGATGTGATATGGCCAAAAGTTGTGATGAATGATGAATGATATATTGTGATGTATGAGATCATGTTCTTGTAATAGGAATCATGACCTGCATGTCGATGAGTATGACAACCGGCAGGAGCCATATGAGTTGTCTTAATTATTGTATGACCTGCGTGTCAATGATTTAATGCCATGTAATTACTTTACTTTATTGCTAAACCGTTAGCCGTAGTAGTAGAAGTAATAGTTGGCGAGCAACTTCATGGAGACACGATGATGGAGATCATGGTGTCATGCCGGTGACGAAGATGATCATGGATCCCCGAAGATGGAGATCAAAGGAGCTATATGATATTGGCCATATCATGTCACTACTATATAATTGCATGTGATGTTTATTATGTTTGTGCATCTTGTTTACTTAGAACAACGGTAGTAAATAAGATGATCCCTTATAATAATTTCAAGAAAGTGTTCCCCCTAACTGTGCGCCGTTGCTAAAGTTCGTCGTTTCGAAGCACCACGTGATGATCGGGTGTGATAGATTCCTACGTTCACATACAACGGGTGTAAGACAGTTTTACACATGCAAATCACTTAGGTTAACTTGACGAGCCTAGCATGTACAAACATGGCCTCGGAACACAGAGACCGAAAGGTCAAACATGAGTCGTATGGAAGATACAATCAACATGGAGATGTTCACCGATGATGACTAGTCCGTCTCACGTGATGATCGGACACGGTCTAGTCAACTCGGATCATGTAACACTTAGATGACTAGAGGGATGTCAAATCTGAGTGGGAGTTCATTAAATAATTTGATTAGATGAACTTAATTATCATGAACTTAGTCTAAAATCTTTGCAAAATATGTCTTGTAGATCAAATGGCCAACGCTCATGTCAACATGAACTTCAACGCGTTCCTAGATTAAACCAAGCTGAAAGATGATGCCAGCAACTATACTGACTGGGTCCGGAACCTGAGGATCATCCTCATAGCTGCCAAGAAAGCATATGTCCTAGAAGGACCGCTAGGTGAAGCACCCATCCCAGAGAACCAAGACGTTATGAACGCTTGGCAGTCACGTGCTGATGATTACTCCCTCCTTCAGTGCAGCATGCTTTACAGCTTAGAACCGGGGCTCCAAAAGCGTTTTGAGCAACACGGAGCATATGAGATGTTCGAGGAGCTGAAAATGGTTTTCCAAGCTCATGCCCGGGTCGAGAGATATGAAGTCTCTGACAAGTTCTATAGTTGTAAGATGGAGGAAAATAGTTCCGTCAGTGAGCACATACTCAAAATGTCTGGGTTGCACAACCACCTATCCTAGCTGGACATTAACCTCCCGGACGAGGCGGTCATTGATAAAATCCTTCAGTCGCTCCCACCGAGCTACAAGAGCTTTGTGATGAACTACAATATGCAGGGAATGGTGAAAACTATTCCTGAAGTATTTTTAATGCTGAAGTCGGCAGAGGTAGAAATCAAGAAAGAACATCAAGTGTTGATGGTCAATAAAACCACCAAGTTCAAGAAGGGCAAGGGTAAGAAGAACTTCAAGAAGGACGGCAAAGATGTTGCCGCGCCCGGTAAGCCAGTTGCCGGGAAGAAGTCAAGGAATGGACCCAAGCCTGAGACTGAGTGCTTTTATTGCAAAGGAAAGGGTCACTGGAAGCGGAACTGCCCCAAATACTTAGCGGACAAGAAGGCCGGCAACACTAAAGGTATATTTGATATACATGTAATTGATGTGTACCTTACCAGTACTCGTAGTAACTCCTAAGTATTTGATACCGGTGCCGTTGCTCATATTTGTAACTCACAGCAGGAGCTGCAGAATAAGCGGAGACTGGAAAAGGACGAGGTGACAATGCGCGTCGGGAATGGTTCCAAGGTCGATGTGATCGCCGTCGGCACACTACCTTTACATTTACCCACGGGATGAGTTTTAAACCTCAATAATTGTTATTTAGTGCCAAGTTTGAGCATGAACATTGTATCTGGATCTCATTTAATGCGAGATGGCTACTCATTTAAATCCGATAATAATGGTTGTTCTATTTATATGAGAGATATGTTTTATGGTCATGCCCCGATGGTCAATGGTTTATTCTTAATGAACCTCGAACATAATATTACACATATTCATAGTGTGAATACCAAAAGATGTAAAGTTGATGACGATAGTCCCACATACTTGTGGCACTGCTGCCTTGGTCACATTGGTGTCAAGCGCATTAAGAAGCTCCATGCTGATAGACTTTTAGAGTCTCTCGATTATGAATCATTTGACACATGCGAACCATGCCTCATGGGCAAAATGACCAAGACTCCGTTCTCCGGAACAATGGAGCGAGCAACCAACTTATTGGAAATCATACATACTGATGTGTGTGGTCCAATGAGCGTTGAGGCTCGCGGAGGATATCATTATGTTCTCACTCTCACTGATGACTTAAGTAGATATGGGTATGTCTACTTGATGAAACACAAGTCTAAGACCTTTAAAAAGTTCAAGGAATTTCAGAATGAAGTAGAGAATCAACATGACCGAAAGATAAAATTCGTACGATCAGATCGTGGAGGAGAATATTTAAGTCACGAATTTGGTATGCACCTAAGGAAATGTGTAATCGTTTCACAACTCACGCCGCCTGGAACACCTCAGCGTAACGGTGTGTACGAACATCGTAATCACACTCTAATGGATATGGTGCGATCTATGATGTCTCTTACCGATTTACCGCTATCATTTTGGGGATATGCTCTAGAGATAGCTACATTCACTTTAAATAGGGCTCCGTCTAAATCCGTTGAGACGACACCGTATGAATTATGGTTTGGGAAGAAACCTAAGCTGTCGTTTCTAAAAGTTTGGGGATGCGATGCTTATTGCAAGAAACTTCAACCTGAAAAGCTCGAACCCAAGTCGGAAAAATGCGTCTTCATAGGATACCCTAAGCAAACCATTGGGTATACCTTCTACCTTAGATCCGAAGGCAAGATCTTTGTTGCCAAGAACGGATCCTTTCTGGAAAAAGAGTTTCTCTCGAAAGGCGTAAGTGGGAAGAAAGTAGAACTCGATGAAGTACTACCTCTTGAAACGGAAAGTAGTGCGGCTCAGGAAAATGTTCCTGTGGTGCCTACACCGACTGGAGAGGAAATTAATGATGATCAAGGTACTTCGGATCAAGTTGCTACTGAACTTCGTAGGTCCACAAGGACACGTTCCACACCAGAGTGGTATGGCAACCCTGTCCTGGAAATCATGTTGTTAGACAACGGTGAACCTTCGAACTATGAAGAAGCGATGGCGGGCCCAGATTCCAACAAATGGCTTGAAGCCATGCAATCCGAGATAGAATCCATGTATGAAAACAAAGTTTGGACTTTGACAGACTTGCCCGATGATCAGCGAGCGATAGAAAAAAAATGGATCTTTAAGAAGAAGATGGACGCGGATGGTAATGTTACAATCTATAAATCTCGACTTGTCGCTAAGGGTTATCGGCAAGTTCAAGGGGTTGACTACAATGAGACTTTCTCTCCCGTAGCGAAGCTGAAGTCCGTCTAAATCATGTTAGCAATTGCCGCATACTATGACTATGAGATATGGCAGATGGACGTCAAAACAGCATTCCTTAACGGCTATCTTAGGGAAGAACTGTATATGATGCAGCCAGAGGGTTTTGTCGATCCTAAGAATGCTAACAAGGTATGCAAGCTCCAGCGATCCACTTATGGGCTGGTGCAAGCATCTCGGAGTTGGAAAATTCGCTTTGATGAGATGATCAAAGCGTTTGGGTTTATGCAGACTTATGGAGAAGCCTGCGTTTACAAGAAAGTGAGTGGGAGCTCTGTAGCATTTCTCATATTATATGTAGATGACATACTTTTGATGGGAAATGATATAGAACTTTTGGACAGCATTAAGGCCTACTTGAATAAGTGTTTTTCAATGAAGGACCTTGGAGAAGCTGCTTACATACTAGGCATCAAGATCTATAGGGATAGATCGAGACGCCTCATAGGTCTTTCACAAAGCACATACCTTGATAAGATATTGAAGAAGTTCAAAATGGATCAGTCCAAGAAAGGGTTCTTGCCTGTATTGCAAGGTGTGAGATTGAGCTCGGCTCAATGCCCGACCACGGCAGAAGATAAAAAAGAGATGAGTGTCATCCCCTATGCCTCAGCCATAGGATCTATTATGTATGCCATGCTGTGTACCAGACCTGATGTAAACCTTGCCGTAAGTTTGGTAGGAAGGTACCAAAGTAATCTCGGCAAGGAACACTGGACAGCGGTCAATAATATCCTTAAGTACCTGAAATGGACAAAGGACATGTTTCTCGTCTATGGAGGTGACGAAGATCTCGTCGTAAAGGGTTACGTCGACGCTAGCTTCGACACAGATCTGGATGACTCTAAGGCACAAACCGAATACGTGTATATGTTGAACCGTGGAGCAGTAAGCTGGTGCAGTTGCAAGCAGAGCATCGTGGCGGGATCTACATGTGAAGCGGAGTACATGGCAGCCTCGGAGGCAACACATGAAGCAATATGGATGAAGGAGTTCATCACCAACCTAGGAGTCATATCCAATGCGTCGGGGCCAATCACTCTCTTCTGTGACAACACTGGAGCTATTGCCCTTGCCAAGGAGCCCGGGTTTCACAAGAAGACCAGGCACATCAAGCGCCGTTTCAACTCCATCCATGAAAATTTTCAAGATGGAGATATAGATATTTGCAAAGTACATACGGATCTGAATGTCGCAGATCCGTTGACTAAACCTCTTCCGCGAGCAAAACATGATCAACACCAGAACTCTATGGGTGTTCGATTCATCACAATGTAACTAGATTATTGACTCTAGTGCAAGTGGGAGACTGTTGGAAATATGCCCTAGAGTCAATAATAAAAGGATTATTATTATATTTCCTTGTTCATGATAATTGTCTTTTATTCATGTTATAATTGTATTATCCGGAAATCGTAATACACGTGTGAATACATAGACCACAATATGTCCCTAGTGAGCCTCTAGTTGACTAGCTTGTCGATCAACAGATAGTCATGGTTTCCTGACTATGGACATTGGATGTCATTGATAACGTGATCATATCATTAGGAGAATGATGTGATGGACAAGACCCAATCCTAAGCATAGCACAAGATCGTGTAGTTCGTTTTGCTAGAGCTTTTCCAATGTCAAGTATTTTTTCCTTAGACCATGAGATCGTGTAACTCCCGGATACTGTAGGAGTGCTTTGGGTGTGCCAAACGTCACAACGTAACTGGGTGACTATAAAGGTGCACTACAGGTATCTCCGAAAGTGTCTATTGGGTTGACAAGGATCGAGACTGGGACTTGTCACTCCGTATGACGGAGAGGTATCTCTGGGCCCACTCGGTAATGCATCATCATAATGAGCTCAAAGTGACCAAGTGTCTGGTCACGGGATCATGCATTATGGTATGAGTAAAGTGACTTGCCGGTAACGAGATTGAACAAGGTATTGGGATACCGACGATCGAATCTCGGGCAAGTAACGTACCGATTGACAAAGGGAATTGTATACGGGGTTGCATGAATCCTCGACATCGTGGTTCATCCGATGAGATCATAGAGGAGCATGTGGGAGCCAACATGGGTATCTAGATCCCGCTGTTGGTTATTGATCGGAGAGCAGTCTCGGTCATGTCTGCGCGTCTCCCGAACCCGTAGGGTTTACACACTTAAGGTTCAGTGATGCTAGGGTTGTAAAGATATTAGTATGCAGAAAACCTAAAGTTGTTCGGGGTCTCGGATGAGATCTCGGACGCCACGAGGAGTTCCGGAATGGTCCGGAGGTAAAGAATTATATATGGGAAGTCGAGTTTCGGCCATCGGGAGAGTTTCGAGGTTCACCGGTATTGTACCGGTACCACCGGAAGGGTCCCGGGGGTCCACTGGGTGGGGCCACCCATCCCGGAGGGCCTCATGGGATGAAGTGGGAGGGGAACCAGCCCCTGGTGGGCTGGTGCGCCCCCCTGGCCCCCCCTCTGTGCCTAGGGTTGGGAACCCCAGGGGAGGGGGCTCCTCCACTTGCCTTGGGGGGCAAGTCTCCCCCCTTGGCCGCCGCCCCCCCTAGTAGATCCCATCTCCTAGGGCCGGCACACCCCCTAGGATCCCTATATAAAGAGGGGGGTGGGAGGGCAGCCGCACCCTGACACCTGGCGCCTCCCTCCCCCCTTGCTACACCTCGTCCTCCCGCAAACGCTTGGCGAAGCCCTGCCGGAACCCTGCTGCATCCACCACCACGCCGTCGTGCTGCTGGATCTTCATCAACCTCTCCTTCCCCCTTGCTGGATCAAGAAGGAGGAGACGTCACGGTAACTGTATGTGTGTTGAACGCGGAGGTGCCGTCCATTCGGCGCTAGGATCTCCGGTGATTTGGATCACGACGAGTACGACTCCCTCAACCCCGTTCTCTTGAACGCTTCCGCTCGCGATCTACAAGGGTATGTAGATGCACTCCCCTCTCTCATTGCTAGATGAACTCATAGATAGATCTTGGTGAACGTAGAATTTTTTATTTTATGCAACGTTCCCCAACAGTGCCAACAACACATGAGAGTACGCGCGCCCAATATTATTGTGGGCAAACCATTAACGTTCCCTAGCTGGGCGATGTGGTAATAACCGAGGAGCATATAATGCAGGCTGAAATGCTCAAGATCACTGTTGGACAACTCCTCGAAATCGAGCCCATGCCTCCGCTTAGAGAGGAGGAAATAAAACAAAAATATGTCCGGGGCCAACCTTTGGTCGAGCCAGACAATGTCAAGAACCTCCCAACGAGAATGTATGAATTGCATCAATGGTACATGAACATTACCAAGATTTCCAATCAAGTGTCCCTCATGGTGAATGTCAAGGAGGAGCATTACTTCCATGAGAAAGCTCTGTCCGTTGAGTATTCAGAACTATTTCAGTTATACAATCAAGACGCACTCGACAAATCTATCGTCAGTTGCTATTGTCTGTAAGTGATTTCTTTTTGTAATTTAAGTCTCAAGCTAGCTGTAGTGATCATTTTGATCAATCATTACATGTAATTATGCTCACTATATTCTTTTCTGTGGTATTATATGCAGGATGAAGATGTATGAAATGAAAAAATCTGGACGCTATGGCATTGGGTTCATTGACCCAAATACCATTAATGAGTACACATGGAATCTTCCAGCTTATCAAGCAAGTGTAGAGGAAAGCATGCTTGAGTTCTTGAAGCGCCTCAATACCAATGAAGATATACTACTTCCTTACAACTTCTTGTGAGTCACACTGTCTTGTACTACAAAATCTGTTTTTGCTTACTAGCTAGCTAGATGTTAATAATTAAGTGTATAGGGTTTACGGTAGTTGATTAGTGTTATGCACATGCCTGCTTAATTAAGACATGCAAACGTGTGCGCATGCAGTTTCCGCTGGATCTTGTTAGACATTAAAGTTGACAAAGGAACAATTGAAGTACTGGACTCACTACTTAAAGAAGAAAAAGACTACACCATCATGAAGGGGATAGTCAACAGGTAATTTCAATCATTATTAACTATATCTCGGCCTATTTAGTTCGTCATTTCCTGATATGAACTATTTAATAACCCCTTTATTAATTTTTTTTGCCGGCGGGCAGGGCTTGGGCAAAGTTCATCAAGGTGACTCGAGGCAAATGGGCAAAAAAGTTGTTTTGGCATCGACCAAAGGTAAGTAATTAAGTAGTACTAGCTAGCTAGCTAGCTACCATCTCTTTAATTCTTCTTTGAATACCATTAATTAATTATCATGCTTGATTAATCATTATATGATTCAATTCCATTCTCGTAAAGGCCCTGAAGCAGGCGTAGGGGAATGATCTATGTGCATTCTACGTTTACGAGAACATTCACATGATGGCGTTCGAAAGGAGCAGATCTCAAAGACAGGACTGGGTATGTTTGTTAGAACACTATTCACACCATTATCGATATCTAGTCACACAACTAATACACATGCATATTGATCTCCTTCTTAACAGTTCAGAGAGGTGCGGGAGCAGCTCCTACCAGCGGACCGCATACTAGCACTTCAAGAGGAAATAGCGGGATTTTTGCTCGACCATGTCATAGACCCCAAAGGAGAATACTATTACCCGCTACCGCCCCCATGAACCATTTGTCATCGTGCTCCGAAGGCACCAAGGAAACATGTAGGAGAAATTGTACATGTATATACATGTGTATGTGTGAATAATTAATGGTGTTGGTTGTGAGATACTCGATGATATATATATATAAATATATATATATATATATATATATATATGCGGTTCTACATACGAGAAAATCTGTTTATACATATGCATAACGTGTGCAATTTGTAGTATCGTAAAATACCAGTAAACAAAAAGAATTAAATGGAAAATAAAACCAACCCCCCTCCAAACATTTAGTACCGGTTGGTGTTACCAACCGGTACTAATGTCCTACACGCACCCGGGCTTGGATCATGCCACGTGGTGGCACTTTAGTGCCGGTTCGTGACGAACCGATACTAAAGGGGGACCTTTAGTCACCACTCTTTAGTGTCGGTTGCCGAACCGGCACTAAAGGCCGTTACGAACTGGCGCTAAAGCCCGGTTCTGCACTAGTGATAGAAGCATGTGAATGCATAAGCATGACAGAGTAAGCATTGTGTTACATGTATCTTGGCTATATGCATCATAGTAAATGATGTAAATATGGGAAATGTACCTTCATGCTCATGAGTCCTTCTTGCAAACAGTATGTACATCAGCAAGAATTCCTCATACACATGACTGTGATGCATACACTTACCTTGTGGTCTTGACTTGGCTTAGGAAGAAATGAAACTGCGTAAACAAGGTTAGACAACACAGATACACCTACTGGCCAGAGCAAACAAAAGAAACCACAAGAGTACCAAGACTAGGATGACATGTAGAGTGAGTACCAAGTACCACGTTGAGTGTAGACGTGTCCCCAAAGGTAAAGATGTGCAATGAATTTAAGGGTTTCCTTCCCTTAGATGTCTTGCTCCCCCTGAATCTAGCATGGGATACTACGAGAAGATAGGGAACAGAAAATCAAAGCTCAAAGAAAATAAACAGAGCTAATGCAAAACAAACAAATATGAACATGTCTTTCCCCTCTTGAAGACATGTGACTTCTCTCCTCTTGAACACCAAGCATCTGGGGTCCTTGATGATTACTCTCTCTCCCCTTGAGTATTCTCTCCCCCTATAGATATGATTAAGCTTTGATGTGATCTCTCTCCCCCCTTTGACATCAATTTCCAAGAAGAGTTCTTCTGGATTTTTGTCACGAATGGGTTTGGTCCTTGAGTCACAAACAAAACAGCAAGTTGAATGTGATGCTGGTAGAGGACAAGATTCATTGAGTGGAGATGGTTCAAAAGGAATGCAGAAACAAGTGGCAAGGTGTCTTTTCTGTAGTGAAATCGGTGGCACCGAGTTTTATGCTTCGGTTGCACCGAGAGGTTTCGGTTGGACCGAAGGCAATGGACCGATGTGACCGAATTCATTACAGAGAAAACACTTGTCACCTTTTCTCACTAGCCAAGTAGGATCTCACAAGGATTTGCAAGGAATTAACTGAAAGATTTGCAATGAATTGGATGTAGGGAATGCATAACAGAAAATAAAAGAGAAGAAACATAAAAGAAATCTAGATGAAGTTTTTTTGAAAGGGGAAACAAATATGCAAGAGACAAATGCAAGAGCACAGAAAAGAAACACGAGAGAACTTCATCTAGAATTGGTCGGCGACAAAGTCACCTATGTTAGAGTATATTGACTTAGGAGTCAAGTGGGATCACTTGATCATAGGTCATACTCATCGTTTAAGCTCAAAATGGGGTTGCCATTTTTCCTTTAAGCATTTTGATGTATTCACATCTTGTTGAGTTGCTTTGACTCATGACTTGGAGTAAAGATTCTCTAAGATGGAATAACATACCTTGAGTGGTGGTGTTGATCGTGATCATGTAGTTGAACTTATGTGGGTTGCTCAAGATTGATGTAGTCCATAAAGAGTTGGGAGCACCACTTTGGAATTTGAGTTCGTCTACCTACATGGGTTAGCTTTGCAAGGAAGGGCACTTGTGTATCCAAAATGACAATCATGAATCTTTAAAACATTTGTCAAAGGATATGTTTGAATGGTTCCGTGCTTCCTTGACTTCAACCACCATTGTGTAGAGACTTGGTGATGTAGAGATCGCTCAAGATGTGAGTGAGTTGCAATCTCATAGATTTAGTTTCATCCAAGTTCCTACATGGGTTAGATAACATGCAAGGTGCAAATATATCCAAGACATAAGATTATCATCATAAGAGAAATATCAAGGATTAGTCATAGACTTATGTCTTGCATGTATCAAATTGAGTTCCTACTCCAAGTTTGAAGCATCAATGATGTTAAATTCACCTCTTAACCTGAAAAACACTTTCTCATCAAGTGGTTTAGTGAATATATCTGCCAATTGCTTATCGGTGCGAACATGCTTAAGATTAATAACCCCTTTGGCAACATGATCTCGAATGAAATGATGACAAACTTCAATATGCTTAGTTCGAGAATGTTGCACTTTCATTGTAACAAAGTAATGGAACATGTTTCACATATATCCCATAATCTTTAAGAGTTTGGGTCATCCAAAGTAATTGAGCACTACATGAACTAGCGGCAATGTATTCCGCTTCGGCGGGTGATAAGGATACTGAGTTTTGTTTCTTGGAATACCAAGATACAAGAGATCTACCAAGAAATTGACAAGTACCCGAAGTGGACTTTCAATCAACCTTGCACCGGCATAGTCCGAGTCGGAGTAGCCAACAAGATTAAAAGAGGCACTCTTTGGATACCAAATGCCAAAATTTGGTGTATGAATTAAGTATCTCACTATCCTTTTCATGGACTTAAGATGACATTCTTTAGGAGCGGCTTGATATCATGCACACATGCACACACTTAGCATAAAATCGGGATGTGAAGCACATAGATATAACAATGAACCAATCATGGAGCGATAAACCTTTTGATCAACCGGTTCACCATCTTTGGTCAAATCAAGATGTCCACTAGTAGGCATGGGTGTAGTCATAACTTTGCATTCTTGCATATTGAACTTCTTGAATAAGTCCTTGATGTACTTTGTTTGAGAGACAAATGTACCTTCCTTAGTTTGCTTGATTTGCAAACCAAGAAAGAATTTGAGTTCTCTCATCATCGACATCTCAAACTTCTCCGACATTAATTAGCTTTCCAAATTTTTCACTAAAGTGAGGGTTAGTCAAACCAAATATAATATCATCAACATGGATTTGGCACACAAATAGTTCTCCATTAACCCTTTTAGTAAAAAGAGTAGAATCAATTTTTCCAATTTCAAAGCCTTTTTCAATAAGGAACTTGGTCAAGCATTTATACCATGCTCTAGGAGCTTGTTTAAGTCGATAAAGAGCTTTGTGAAGTTTCTAAACATGATTAGGTTTCTTAGAATTGACAAAGCCAGGAGTTTTCTTAACATAAACTTCCTCCTCTATTTCACCATTTAGAAAAGCACTTTTAATGTCCATTTGGTACAAGGTGATATCATGGTGATTTGCATAGGCAAGTAAGATGTGAATGGACTCAAGTCTAGCAACGGGAGCATAAGTCTCATCATAGTCCATACCTTCGACTTGAGTGTAGCCTTGGGCGACAAGACATGCTTTGTTGCGGACTACTTGTCCATCTTCATCTTGCTTGTCACGAAACACCCATTTTGTACCGATGATGTTGTGGTTGTTATCGAGCTTCTCAACCAATGTCCAAACTTGATTTCTCTCAAAGTTGTGTAGCTCTTCATGCATGGCGTTTATCCAATGCGCATCTTCCAAAGCTTCTTCAACCTTCATAGGTTCAATACTAGATATGAAAGAATAGTGTTCACAAAAGTTAGCTAAACGAATTTTAGAGCGAGTGATTCTCCCGTTTTGGATATCATTGTTGATTTGCTCGACTGGATGGTCTTTAGCAATTCTTGGTCGAACTTGTGAAAGCTTTTGCTTGGATCTTGGTTGAACATCTTCTTCATCTTCTTCTTCTTCTTGGCCTTCTTCATTGTTGGCGTTGTCGTTCTCTTGTCGTGGTGGAGAAGGAGGTTGTTGACGTTCATCTTGGTGTACTTCCTCGTTTTCTTCATCTTGGTGTGTCCCACTTGTGGATGCTTCCGTATCAACTCTTGGTTCACCTTGTCATGAGGTAGAAGCTTCCACTTGGACGGACGAGGTACTCTCCTTCACCTCCGTTGGACGAATCTTGCCAATAGATAAGTCTTGGATTGATTCCGAGGGGTCTTTGTCTCCTACATCAATCAACAATTGCTCTACTTGCGAGCTGTTAGATTCATCAATCTTCACATCTACCGTCTCTTCAACCTTTCGGGGGAAATTGTTGTAGACACGGTAGGTGTGAGAGTTTGAGCCATAACCAAGTAGGAAACCCTCATGAGACTTAGGAGCAAATTTAGAACGACAATGCTTATCAAGAATGTAGCACTTTGAGCCGAATACTCAAAAGTATCCAACTTGGGGTTTGTTACCGGTGAGGAGATCGTATGCCGTCTTACCGAGTAGCTTGTGAAGATATAAGGGATTTGTTGCATGACAAAATGTCTCAACCGCTTCCGCCCAAAAGTGCTTCGGCATCTTGTACTCATCAAACATCGTTCGCGCCATTTCAATGAGTGTCCGGTTCTTCCTCTCAACAACTCCATTTTGTTGAGATGTGTACGTAGCCGAGAACTCATGTGAAATCCCTTCTTCGTCAAGAAAGGTGTCCACATTTGCATTCTTGAACTCCGTTCCATTGTCGCTGTGAACCTTCTTGATCTTCACTTCAAATTTATTTTGGGCCTTCCTAGCAAAGTTTTTGAAGGTCTTTTGGACCTGCGATTTATCAACGAGAAAGAACACCCACGTAAGTCTTGAAAAATCATCAACTATAACTAGACCAAAAGAATTTCCACCGAGACTTTTGTAGGCGTTGGGACCAAAAAGATCTATGTGAAGTAGCTCGAGTGGCCTCCTTGTGGTCATGATGTTCTTCACGGGATGCCTTCCTCCCACCTGTTTACCTACTTGACAAGCGCTGCATAGTCTATCCTTATCAAATATGACACCGTTAACGCCAAGGATATGATTTCCTTTAATAAGCTTGTCAAGATTTCGCATGCGAACATGACCTAATCGTCTATGCCATAACCAACCTTTAGAGGATTTAGCGATGAAGCAAGTTCTAGGTTGAGCCTTTTTAGTGAAATCAACAATGTATAGATCACCTCTACGTATACCAGTAAAGACCATTTTATGATTATCCCTACGAAACACTTGGCAATCTACTTTAGTAAATAGGACATTGAAACCGAAATCAGCAAGCCTAGATACTGAAAGTAAATTGTATCCAAGAGATTCAACCAGCATGAAATTTTGTATGGAGCTATCATGTGATATGGCCACCTTACCGAGGCCAACCACCTTCCCCTTTGAGTTGTCACCGAAAGTGACATACTTTCGAGGACCGTCGTTTTCAGCAAGCTCACGAAACATATCTTTATCTCTGGTCATGTGATCGGTACATCCACTATCAAGAACCCATTCCTTTCCTCCTGCCATATATCCCCGAAGATTTGCCATAAGACCAAAGTGTCTCATTGCATCATCAAGATCAAAGTCACTATCATCATCTTCATCAGAGTATCGATGTTCAACATTGTCATGTGGTGGATTAATTCCTAAAGAGGGTGATTCATTAGAGTGAGTTTGACAATGATCTCCTTTATGAATTCTAGTAGCTTCGGAGATAATATCGCTAATGATTCCAACACCTCCTTTGGCACGCATAAGGTTGATACGTCTCCAACGTATCTACTTTTCCAAACACTTTTGCCCTTGTTGTGCACTCTAACTTGCATGATTTGAATGAAACTAACCCGGACTAACGCTGTTTTCAGCAGAACTGCCATGATGTTGATTTATGTGTAGAAAAGAAAAGTTCTCGGAATGTCCTGAAAATCCACGGAGGCACTTTTTGGAATTAATAAGAATTTCTGGGCGAAACAAATACACCAGGGGCCCCACACCCTGTCCACGAGACAGGGCCCCCCCCCCCTATAGGGCGCACCCCCTTATCTCGTGGGCCCCCTGGATCTCCACCGACCTCAACTCCAACTCCATATCTTCCGTCTCGGGGAGAAAAAAATCAGAGAGAAAGTTTCATCGCGTTTTACGACATAGAGCCGCCGCCAAGCCCTAATCTCTCTCGGGAGGGCTGATCTGGAGTCTGTTCGGGGCTCCGGAGAGGGGGATTCGTCGCCATCGTCATCATCAACCATCCTCCATCACCAATTTCATGATGCTCACCGCCGTGCGTGAGTAATTCCATCATAGGCTTGCTGGACGGTGATGGGTTGGATGAGATTTACCATGTAATCAAGTTAGTTTTGTTAGGGTTTGATCCCTAGTATCCACTATGTTCTGAGATTGATGTTGCTATGACTTTGCTATGCTTAATGCCTGTCACTAGGGCCCGAGTGCCATGATTTCAGATCTGAACCTATTATGTTTTCATAAATATATGTGTGTTCTTGATCCTATCTTGCATGTCTATAGTCACCTATTATGTGTTATGATCCGACAACCCCGAAGTGACAATAATCGGGATACTTCTCGGTGATGACCGTACTTTGAGGAGTTCATGTATTCACTATGTGTTAATGCTTTGGTCCGGTTCTCTATTAAAAGGAGGCCTTAATATCTCTTAGTTTCCACTAGGACCCCGCTGCCACGGGAGGGTAGGACAAAAGATGTCATGCAAGTTCTTTTCCATAAGCACGCATGACTATTTATGGAATACATACCTACATTACATTGATGAATTGGAGCTAGTTCTGTGTCACCCTATGTTATAGCTATTACATGAGGAATCGCATCTGGCATAATTATCCATCACTGATCCATTGCCTACGAGCTTTTCACATATTGTTCTTCGCTTATTTACTTTTCCGTTGCTACTGTTACAACTACTATAAAAAAACCCAAAACTATTATCTTTACTTTTGCCCCCGTTACCATTACTATCATACTACTTTGCTACTAAATACTTTGCTGCAGATATTAAGCTATCCAGGTGTGGTTGAATTGACAACTCAACTGCTAATACTCAAGAATATTCTTTGGCTCCCCTTGTGTCGAATCAATAAATTTGGGTTGTACTTCACCCTCGAAAGCTGTTGCGATCCCCTACACTTGTGGGTTATCAATACTAATTTCTGGCGCCGTTGCCGGGGAGCATAGCTCTATTCTCTGAGTCACCTGGGATTTATATATGTTGATCACTATAAAGAACTTTAAAGACGCTAAAACCAAGATTTATCCCTCAACTACGAGGGGAGGTAAGGAACTGCCATCTAGCTCTACACTAGATTCTCCTTTTGTTATGAGTAAGCTTGCGACACCTAAACCTGCTACTGCTATGAATTCTGATATGTCGCATGTTATTGATGATGCCACTTCTGCTATGCATGATGAAACTACTTTTGTGCGTGATACTACTTTTCCATTAGGTGAATTTCTTGATGAACAACTTTCTAGAGTTAGGGGGAATGAAATTACTAAATATGTTATTATTGATGATAGTGATGATGAAAGTTCTCCCAATGATTATGTATTGCCAGTTGTTCCTGAGGGTTATGTTATGAATGAAGAAGCTGCTAGAGCTATCATTGCTTGCAATGATAGATATGATCTTAAGAAATTATTAGCTAAATGGAAGCAACAGTCTCTTAATGCTAGAATGAAACATGACCCTGCTTTTCCTACTTCACCTATCTGTGTTACTGATAAGGATTATGAATTCTCTGTTGATCCTGAGATTATTACTCAAGTTGAATCTGATCCATTTCATGGCCTTGAATCTGAAACTGTTGTGGCACATCTTACCAAGTTGAATGATATAGCTCCCCTGTTCACGCATGATGAAAGATCTCGCTATTTTTATATCCTTAAGATATTTCCGTTCTCTCTAAAGGGTGACGATAAGACTTGGTATAATTCTCTTGCTCCTGGTTGTGTGCGTAGTCCCCAGGATATGATTTATTACTTCTCTGCTAAATATTTCCCTTCTCATAAGAAACAAGCTGCCTTGCGGGAAATATATAATTTTGTGCAAATCAAAGAAGAGAGTCTCCCACAAGCTTGGGGGAGGCTTCTCCGGTTACTTAATGCTTTGCCTGATCATCCTCTCAAGAAAAATGAAATACTTGATATCTTTTATAATCGACTAACCGATGCTTCCAAGGACTACTTGGATAGTTGTGCTGGTTGTGTTTTCAGGGAAAGAACAGTCGACGAAGCTAAATTACTATTGAATAATATGTTGACTAATGAAAATAATTGGACTCTTCCTGAGCCAATTCCTGAGGCAATTTCTGAACCAATTGAGCCAAATCCTGAGTGTGACGCCCCCGATTCAATCGTACACTAATCATGCACGCAAACGTGTACGATCAAGATCAGGGACTCATGGGAAGATATCACAACACAACTCTGAAAACATAAATAAGTCATACAAGCATCATAATACAAGCCAGGGGCCTCGAGGGCTCGAATACAAGTGCTCGATCATAGACGAGTCAGCGGAAGCAACAATATCTGAGTACAGACATAAGTTAAACAAGTTTGCCATAAGATGGCTAACACAAACTGGGATACAATCGAAAGAGGCGCAGGCCTCCTGCCTGGGATCCTCCTAACTACTCCTGGTCGTCGTCAGCGGGCTGCACGTAGTAGTAGGCACCTCCAGTGTAGTAGGAGTCGTCGTCGAATGTGGCGTCTGGCTCCTAGACTCCAGCATCGGGTTGCGGCAACCAGGTAGAAGGTAAAGGGGGAAAAGGGGGAGAAAAGCAACCGTGAGTACTCATCCAAAGTACTCGCAAGCAAGGAGCTACACTACATATGCATGGGTATATGTGTAAAGGGCCATATCAGTGGACTGAACTGCGGAATGCCAGAATAAGAGGGGGATAACTAATCATGTCGAAGACTACGCTTCTGGCAGCCTCCGTCTTGCAGCATGTAGAAGAGAGTAGACTGAAGTCCTCCAAGTAGCATCGCATAGCATAATCCTACCCGGTGATCCTCTCCTTGTCGCCCTGTTAGAGAGCGATCACCGGGTTGTATCTGGCACTTGGAAGGGTGTGTTTTATTAAGTATCCAGTTCTAGTTGTCATAAGGTCAAGGTACAACTCCAAGTCGTCCTGTTACCGAAGATCACGGCTATTCGAATAGATTAACTTCCCTGCAGGGGTGCACCACATAACCCAACATGCTCGATCCCATTTGGCCGGACACACTTTCCTGGGTCATGCCCGGCCTCGGAAGATCAACACGTCGCAGCCCCACCTAGGCACAATAGAGAGGTCAGCACACTGGTCTAAACCTAAGCGCACAGGGGTCTGGGCCCATCGCCCTTAGCACACCTGCACGTTGCGTACGCGGCCGAAAGTAGAACTAGCCCCATTAATACAAGAGCAGGCTTACGTTCCAATCCGGCGCGCGCCGCTCAGTTGCTGACGTCACGAAGGCTTCGGCTGATACCACGACACCGAGTGCCCATAACTGTTCCCGCGTAGTTGGTTAGTGCGTATAGGCCAGTGGCCAGACTCAGATCAAATACCAAGGATCTCGTTAAGCGTGTTATTATGAAGTAACCGCGGACGCCGACCAGGGCCAGGCCCACCTCTCGCCTAGGTGGTCTCAACCTGCCCTGTCGCTCCGCCACAAAGTATCAGTCGGGGGCCGTCGGGAGCCCAGGCCCACCTCTACCGGGATGGAGCCACCCGTCCTTCCAGCCCCCACATCGGAATCACCTGCGGGTACTCAACGAGCTGACCCGACTTTAGTCACCATCTGTAAAGCATGTACGTATGTATAGTATATACCCGTGATCACCTTCCAAGTGATCACGGCCCGATAGTATACCAAGACAGACTGACAAGAATGTAGGGCCAATGATGATAAACTAGCATCCTATACTAAACAATTAGGATTGCGGGTAAGGTATCAATGACTGTAGCAACAATGACAGGCTATGCATCAGAATAGGATTAATCAAAACAGTAACATGGTACACTACTCTAATGCAAGCAGTAGAGAGTAGAATAGGCGATATCTGGTGAT
>NC_041383.1:805663267-805664679 GCF_002162155.2 Triticum dicoccoides
GGCTTGCCTGGTTGCTCTGGCAAGGAGGGGTCGTCAACTCCGTAGTCGAACTAGGGGTCGCCGGTAGTCTCGGGGTCTACCGGAAAGAAGTAACGGAGGGGGAACACAATAAATAATAGAGCAGTCAAAGCATCACAAAGCGTAACAAGATAATACGCGGTGTTCGGTGTGCCCTAACGCGGTAGTAGGTGATATCGGTGAAGGGGGAAAACATCCTTGAAAGTATCCCCGGTGATTCGCATTTTCGGACAGATGAACCGGAGGGGGAAAGTTGCGACTTTGCTATGCTAGGGATATGTGGCGGATGAACGGGTTGTGTATCTGAATTCGTCTCGTCGTTCTAAGCAACTTTCATGTAGAAAACATTTTCATCTAAGCTACGGTTTATTTTCTATTAATTTTTAAAGTTTTAAATCATTTTCTAGAATTAACAGATTATTTTAATTCGAAATTGCATTTATGATGTCAGCATGACATCAGCGGTCAGCTTTGACCTTTGACGAGTCAAGCTGACGGGTGGGTCCCGCTTATCATTGATTGAGACTAACTAATCAGGATTAACTAGATTAGTTAGATGATTAGGTTAATTAATCGCAATTAATTAAGTTAATTAACTTAGTTAAATAATTAATTAATGAATTAGTTAGTTAATTAAATTATATTTTTATTATTATTACTATTATTATTATTACTTAATTTTAATCTCTTTTAAAAAAATGTTCTGTGGTGGACCCCACATGTCAATGGCCCTAGGGGCCTTAGCGGGCACAGGGCGGTGCAGGCGCAGGGGCACGTCCATGAGCGCCCGATAGGGAGCCTGGGCGCTGGCCTCTGGCGAGACCAATGGCGCGGTCACCGGCGCCCACGATGCCGGCCAGGGAAGGCGACGGAGGTGCGGGACTAAGGCGAGGGGAGCAGGGCGGGGTCAGAGCGCCGGAGTTGGCCGCAGGCATGGCGGCGTCACCGGCGCAGGGTGTGCAGGAGCAGGGTGTTGGGCGCGTTCACGAGGAGGGGCGAGCAAAGGCGGGAGCGCCGTCGCGCGCGCGCAGTCGACGCGGGCGGCGGGCAACGCACAGGGACGGCAGAGGCGAGGGCCGGTGCGGGGGCCTAGGTGAGCGCGTGCTACGCAGAGCGTGAGCTCCGGCACGCGGGCAAGTGCGCGAAGGCGAGGCCGTGGGTGCGGCGCGCGAGGGCAGAGGGGAAGAGGCCGGGGGCCTCACCGCGGGGCGTAGGGACCAAGGCAGCGGGTGTCGAGCAGGAGGTCGGAGACGGCGTGACAGAGAGGAAGCAGGCCGTTGAGGTGGAGGAGGCAGTCCGACGGGGTAGTGTGGTGGCGCGGGGGCGCCAACGTTTGGCGGCGATGAGCGGTGGGGGACGAGGGGATCGGGATCTCGATCCAGATCCAGAACGAC
>NC_041383.1:805665055-805736645 GCF_002162155.2 Triticum dicoccoides
TTTTGTTTTATTTTATATTTTTGTTTTACTGTTTTTATTTTAGTTTCCTTTTGAATTTGGTTTTATAAACTACACCACTGGTTCCTAATTTAGTTTTAATAAGTATGCCACTGCCCCATAAGTTTTTGCCAATAAAACAAATAGTTTAATATTTTATCAAATTGAAAAGTGTAGTCAGTTAAATGTTTTGCTGCTGTTTTAAATATTATAGTGCACTTAAACCTTTTATAAAATTGTGGTTTCTCCATAGTAATTACCTATGCATTATTTGGCAACACCCCAATATTTTAGTTTTAATATTTGAAAATATTTTATTGTTTGCTTGATTTTGAATTTGAATTCGAATAGGTTTTGAACTAACGCGAGATTAGTCACAATAATCGAGGTGACGTGGCATCATTAGAGAAGGGTTACTGTAGCTTAATTATCCGGACGTCACAATTCTCCTCCACTACAAGAAATCTCGTCCCGAGATTTAAGAGGTGGATGACGGGGAAAGGTCTGGTTACGAAATTCTAACGAATCTTCTCGGCCTTGGTTGCTCTTCTCGAAGAGGCTGGTCCAATACATTGATGTCTTGATTTCTCTGCTTCAGGTCATCATGATGAAGTCGGCGTGTTTTCTTCAAGAACTCCATCGTACTTACGAAAGAATAAAGGGTGGGCATACCGGGAGAATAGAACTCTGCAAGGTCAACTATGTGGTCGATAACATCGAGGAAGGTGGCGAAAGTAACTCTCGAGTTGAAACTTACAAAAATATCGACAACAAAGTAAGGAGGTATCATGGGAAGTTTCGAGCGGGCAGGTAATCGTTCGATGCCTGAAACAGGGCTCGAATGGGGCTCAAAGCAATCGGGAATAAGTATTGTGTCCGGTAACAGATTGGATGATCTCTCGGAAGGTGGCTCCTGAATTACATACGAGGCCACGTGCGAGGAAGAACCTTGGGAACAGGGGGTGCAGGAGAGTCAAGTTTCGATCCTGTGAAACTGTGGGTTATGGGCCCACCATGTGGATTAAAAGTAGGAGGAACGGTGACATCTTGCACGGTCATGACAGCAAGGCATGTCCAAGGGTAGCATGCCAGTTATGTCGGCAACAACGTCGGTACCAAGGGCGAGGGACGAAGAGAACCATTTTCCTGCTCGTTGAATGAGGCGGACCAATAGGCAAGGTTCTCGTCCATTGGTGGCTACCGGAATGTCATCAACAGTAGTAACAGGGTCTTACTGACAGAGTGGTGCAACAAGGTGCTTACCTAAGCAAGGAAATGTCACTGCTCAGTAAAGTTAGACTACTGGAAAGGTTAAACAATACAATGGAAAGGATAGTATGATTATCAGACTAAATAGAACAATGGAAAGGAAAATGTGTTTAAACACATATTTTGGGGGTATATCCTTCCCAAGGACAAGAAGAGCATGATAACCATGATAGGATATTATGTAGAAAACCCTCTAGGTGAGGGGAGAGAAATTTCATGACATTACCCATACAACGGTGTTTGGATAATTGAGCAAGAAACATTTAGCATTGGGCTTCAAATGTTCTTAATGATGTTCGAAGTACCACAGTCATGCTTCGGGATAGCCTGGACATGGTCGTCAAGCAAAGGCCGGACTTTGGATAAAGGGAGGATCCATCAGGAACAACTTGTAGAATAAGTCCTACAATTTCCTCATTTAAGAATGGATAACCTTGCAGAAAAGGAATCTATAACAATAGGGCCTCCAGCCAGGTGTGCTAGGCATGCCATCACCTTACCGGGTCATGTAAAGATGTTTATAACTCCTGGAAATATGTTCCAACCATCATACTTGACCGAGATTCAGATCTGATTGGTGTCAGGATACCTCAGACTAAGGATGTCCGAGAAGAAAA
Organism: Triticum dicoccoides; assembly: GCF_002162155.2. Taxonomy (NCBI): domain Eukaryota; kingdom Viridiplantae; phylum Streptophyta; class Magnoliopsida; order Poales; family Poaceae; genus Triticum; species Triticum dicoccoides. Next base: position 805,666,939 of record NC_041383.1, read on the forward strand.
GGTGTGACACGAATTGGCGAAATGACATTGCAAGATTCTCGGGAAATGAACTATGGGAGCGGGTTCCTGAAACAATAGTTCATCATTAAACCAAGGAGGGAATGAGGAGGTGGCTGATGGGCTCAGCGACAATTCATTGAGAATTCCAAATGGATGGATTTCCACAATAATGTGATCAAGAAGATGACACTTGTCAATTCAAATGATTTAATGTTGTCTGCTCGAGGGAAAACATACACCATCAATCATTAGTTGAAAGGTGTACCCGAAATATGGCCATAGGCAGCAAGATCAACATTAGAATGATGATTTAGTAACCAACAGTCTAAGAACGAACTGTCGATCGTTAACTTCAAAGCAATAGGGTTGCTAGAAGTACATAACTCAAGCAACATCATTAGCATATTGGTATCCCGGTTAAAAACAACACGGAGACCAAGGAAGAATGGTGATGGTGAAAAGTATCATCATACCGAGAATTTCTAAGAGGTGGAGCAATCCCCACAACATTCTCGACCTAAAAGACAGTAATACTTTAAGGCAGAACACAACACTAGCTGGATAGCAAGGATCTCAAGGTACAACACAAAACATGAACAAGTTTGGGTTGAAGGGAAAGCAAGAATGTTGCCGATGATGACACCAATTATCAAGGGGCAAGGATGGTATTTCTCATCATGAATACAATTGATATCTTGGAGGAACTCAGAATGTTGATGATGATCATGATAAATTTTGACGAGAGGTTTCATGGAGATGTAATCGGTCGGCTATGACATCAAGTCAAAGGAATGATGGAGCGAAATGTTCTTGGGACCATGAGTACGACACAAACTCAAATTAAAGCTTGTCGTTCAAGGTGGAACGATAAGATGAGCAAATCGGCATAAGCTTAGCTCATCATCGAAAGTTGCGCTCCGGAATTAAGGGCCCGGTAGCACAGTTAAAATTAGCACAATAATGATGTAGCCGATCAGGCTAGGAATGACTTGAAGGATTAATAAACTCATAAACAACAAAGATTATTTAGAGTTATTGAATCGGAGTGCAGAAGTGATTCACTTATCAGTGTTCTCGGTGGACGACAACCCAGAACCCAGGAAAAGTAGAATCGGTGAGAAATAACAGTTGATGAAGAACCCATAAGAAGTTATGCAGTAGATAAAAGTAAAGATTGGGCAGGTGCAATGATCTGCAGAAGACAAGTACTTCACATTGTTCGAGAAATGGTATTTAAAAGGAGAACATTGCCAGAACCACGATGGAAAAATGCCAGATCCCAGATATAAGATAAACTTATACCAAGGGAATATTTAATTGAAGAGAAGTTTTAATGATACAATCTACATCATGCCCATGGGCATGAACACAAAGTTCAAGGTCGACTCACACTTCTCCAATGCATAACGTTTCATTCACTTCTCATTTTCGAAGAAGTTGTAGTGCTGAAATTTTATCTGGCGAAGCACCAGAAGAGTATGGCTCGTGAAAACTTTCGAGTTCACACTTTTTAAGGAAGGCATAGGTTCAACCCATCAGGGTATCATGGAAACATACCACAAGTTTCAAAAGTAAATACACAAGCTCGAAAGAAGAGCATGGTTGGCCAAGCAAAGGATACAATTTACCAAAGGCACTATGTATCAGGGGAAGAACTCACAAGGTGATTGAATATGAAGGATGTTGTCGGATAAAAATCCAACAATGGATCCGGCGATCCACAATGGAGCTGATGTGAGTATTGATACTCACTCAAAGGAAGAAAGAATGCAGAGACATCAAATTCAAGAATCACCTGATTAGTCTAATGATTAAATAGAAAGAAATTATGGTTTCCAAAACGAAGGACCAGAAGCAGACGCTCTGATGAAGGATGGATAAGTTGAAAACACTTAGCTGGACAATCAATAAGGTTTGAATTGCCGAGAACCAACTCATGTCCGGAATGACGTCTGAGTCAGAAAGATAATTTTTTAAAAAGGATAACTCATTATCGAGGACTACTAGTCATATGGAATTAACCATAATGCAAGAAGGCAAGAATTTCAAAAATAACAGGTTGTAGAGGATTTTCGAAAGATCAAAAAGTATTCCGAAGAATTTTGTGTGACACATTAATCATCTGGGGATGAGCGGATACTCAATAAGTGCGAGAAATTATCTATAGGGGTATTCAGGTGGCAAGAACTGCAAGGTAGTAGGCACAAAATATTCTCGGAACAATAGAGAGGATTTCAGGGTATCTTGTAATAACAAGATCAACTAGGAATAAAAGTAAGAACGACAAGTGTGTATATTTATCTATAGGGATATTTCGGTGGTAGGGAATTGCAAAAGCAACGGGAACAAAGTCTCAAAAGAGTATCGGAGAGTAACTTCGAAATCTTCTGGTGCAGTCGACGATCATCTGGACTGAAGGGGCTCTCCGGGAGAAAGTGTTTTCGAGAACCTAAAGTTAGATTTTTAGAAAATCATTTAACCCGAATAGAGGAGAGATTAGAGTCCCAGAGTACAGGTCGAGGAATAAAAGATCCTAATACCACCCAGTTGGCGACGTGGGCCCATGGCCACACAACCAAGTTAGTAAAACAATTTTCATCGACTAGACTCAACTTCGGCCAAGGAGTTGGAAAGGGGGATTCCTACAGGCAGGTGGCTCTGATACCAACTTGTGACGCCCCCGATTCAATCGTACATTAATCATGCACGCAAACGTGTATGATCAAGATCAGGGACTCACGGGAAGATATCACAACACAACTCTAAAAACATAAATAAGTCATACAAGCATCATAATACAAGCCTGGGGCCTCGAGGGCTCGAATATAAGTGCTAGATCATAGACGAGTTAGCGGAAGCAACAATATCCGAGTACAGACATAAGTTAGACAAGTTTGCCATAAGATGGCTAGCACAAACTGGGATACAATCGAAAGAGGCGCAGGCCTCCTGCCTGGGATCCTCCTAACTACTCCTGGTCATCGTTAGCGGGCTGCACGTAGTAGTAGGCACCTCCAGTGTAGTAGGAGTCGTCATCGAATGTGGCGTCTGGCTCCTGGACTCCAGCATCTGGTTGCGGCAACCAGGTAGAAGGGAAACGGGGAAAAGGGGGGAGAAAAGCAATCGTGAGTACTCATCCAAAGTACTCGCAAGCAAGGAGCTACACTACATATGCATGGGTATATGTGTAAAGGGCCATATCAGTGGACTGAACTGCAGAATGCCAGAATAAGAGGGGGACAACTAATCCTGTCGAAGACTACGCTTCTGGCAGCCTCCGTCTTGCAGCATGTAGAAGAGAGTAGACTGAAGTCCTCCAAGTAGCATCGCATAGCATAATCCTACCCGGCGATCCTCTCCTCGTCGCCCTGTTAGGGAGCGATCACCGGGTTGTATCTGGCACTTGGAAGGGTGTTTTTTATTAAGTATCCAGTTCTAGTTGTCATAAGGTCAAGGTACAACTCCAAATCGTCCTGTTACCGAAGATCACGACTATTCGAATAGATTAACTTCCCTGCAGGGGTGCACCACATAACCCAACACGCTCGATCCCATTTGGCCGGACACACTTTCCTGGGTCATGCCCGGCCTCGGAAGATCAACACGTCGCAGCCCCACCTAGGCACAATAGAGAGGTCAGCACGCCGGTCTAAACCTAAGCGCACAGGGGTCTGGGCCCATCGCCCTTAGCACACCTGCACGTTGCGTACGCGGCCGGAAGCAGAACTAGCCCCCTTAATACAAGAGCAGGCTTACATTCCAATCCGGTGTGCGCCGCTCAGTTGCTGACGTCACGAAGGCTTCGACTGATACCACGACGCCGAGTGCCCATAACTGTTCCGCATAGTTGGTTAGTGCGTATAGGCCAGTGGCCATACTCAGATCAAATACCAAGATCTCGTTAAGCGTGTTATTATGAAGTAACCGCGGACGCCGACCAGGGCCAGGCCCACCTCTCGCCTAGGTGGTCTCAACCTGCCCTGTCGCTCCGCCACAAAGTATCAGTCGGGGCCGTCGGGAGCCCGGGCCCACCTCTACCAGGATGGAGCCACCTGTCCTTCCAGCCCCCACATCGGAATCACCTGCGGGTACTCAACGAGCTGACCCGACTTTAGTCACCATCTGTAAAGCATGTATGTATGTATAGTATATACCGGTGATCACCTCCCAAGTGATCACGGCCCGATAGTATAGCAAGGCAGACTGACAAGAATGTAGGGCCAATGATGATAAACTAGCATCCTATACTAAACAATTAGGATTGCGGGTAAGGTATCAATGACTGTGGCAACAATGACAGGCTATGCATCAGAATAGGATTAATCGAAACAGTAACATGCTACACTACTCTAATGCAAGCAGTAGAGAGTAGAATAGGCGATATCTAGTGATCAAAGGGGGGGGGGGCTTGCCTGGTTGCTCTGGCAAGGAGGGGTCGTCAACTCCGTAGTCGAACTGGGGGTCGCCGGCAGTCTCGGGGTCTACCGGAAAGAAGTAACGGAGGTGGAACACAATAAATAACAGAGCAATCAAAGCATCACAAAGCGTAACAAGACAATACACGGTGTTCGGTCTGCCCTAACGCGGTAGTAGGTGATACCGGTGAAGGGGGAAAACATCCGGGAAAGTATCCCCGGTGATTCGCATTTTCGGACAGATGAACCGGAGGGGGAAAGTTGCGAGTTTGCTATGTTAGGGATATGTGGCAGATGAACGGGCTGTGTACCTGAATTCGTCTCGTCGTTCTAAGCAACTTTCATGTACAAAACATTTTCATCTGAGCTACGGTTTATTTTCTATTAATTTTTAAAGTTTTAAATCATTTTCTAGAATTAATAGATTATTTTAATTCGAAATTGCATTTATGATGTCAGCATGACATCAGCGGTCAGCTTTGACCTTTGACCCGTTAAGCTGACGGGTGGGTCCCGCTTATCATTGATTGAGACTAACTAATCAGGATTAACTAGATAAGTTAGATGATTAGGTTAATTAATCACAATTAATTAAGTTAATTAACTTAATTAATTAATTAATTAATTAATTAGTTAATTAATTAAATTATATTTTTATTACTATTACTATTATTATTACTTAATTTAATCTCTTTAAAAAAAACTGTTCTGGGCCGGGCCCCACATGTCAATGGCCCTAGGGGCCTTAGCGGGCACAGGGCGGTGCGGGCGCAGGGGCACGTCCACGAGCGCCCGATAGGGAGCCCGGGCGCTGGCCTCTGGCGAGACCAACGGCGCGGTCACCGGCGCCCACGACGCCGGCCAGGGAAGGCGACGGAGGTGCGGGACTAAGGCGAGGGGAGCAAGGCGGGGTCAGAGTGCCGGAGTTGGCCGCAGGCATGGCGGCGTCGCCGGCGCAGGGTGTGCAGGAGCGGGGCGTCGGGCGCGTTCACGAGGAGGGGCGAGCAAAGGCAGGAGCGCCGTCGCGCGCGCGCAGTCGACGCAGGCGGCGGGTGACGCACAAGGACGACAGAGGCGAGGGCCGGTGCGGGGGCCGCGGTGAGCGCGTGCTGCCCAGAGCGTGAGCTCCGGCATGTGGGCAAGTGCGCGAAGGCGCGGCCGTGGGTGCGGCGCGCGAGGGTAGAGGGGAAGAGGCCGGGGGCCTCACCGCGGGGCGTAGGGACCAAGGCAGCGGGTGTCGAGGAGGAGGTCGGAGACGGCGTGACGGAGAGGAAGCAGGCCGTTGAGGTGGAGGAGGCAGTCCGATGGGGTAGCGTGGTGGCGCGGGGGCGCTAGCGTTCAGCGGCGACGAGCGGTGGGGGACGAGGGGATCGGTATCCCAATCCAGATCCAGAACGACGATGGGGAGTGGGGGGGGGGTGAATGGGTGTCGGTGGGGCTAGGGTTTCGTGAGTGGGGCGATATGGGGAGTGAGGTGTGGCCGGTTGGGCCGGTCTGGTGGGTCGTGGCCCAGTTGGGCCGGTGGCCTGCTGGGCCGGAGCCCCGGGGGGTGAGTGCTTTCTCTTTTATTTATTTTTGTTTTATTTTATATTTCTATTTTATTGTTTTTATTTTCATTTCCTTTTGAATTTGGTTTTATAAACTACACCACTGGTTCCTAATTTAGTTTTAATAAGTATGCCACTTCCCCATAAGTTTTTGGCAATAAAACAAATAGTTTAATATTTTATCAAATTGAAAAGTGTATTTATTTAAATGTTTTGCTGCTGTTTTAAATATTATAGTGCACTTAAACCTTTTATAAAATTGTGGTTTCTCCATAATAATTACCTATGCATTATTTGGCAACAACCCAATATTTTAGTTTTAATATTTGAAAATATTTTATTGTTTGCTTGATTTTGAATTTGAATTCGAATAGGTTTCGAACTAACGCGAGATTAGTCACAATAATTGAGGTGACGTGGCATCATTAGCGAAGGGTTACTGTAGCTTAATTATCTGGGTGTCACACTGAGCCTATTCCTAAACCTACTCCGAAGAAGAGAGGTGTTTTATTTCTCAGCCCTGAAGATATGCAAGAGGCAAAGAAATCAATGAAACAAAAAGGTATTAAAGCTGAAGATGTTAAGAATTTACCACCTATTGAAGAAATACATGGTCTTAATATACCGCGTGTTGAAGAACCACATTGTCTTGATAACTCGACACAGGTAGTAAAGGTAAATTCTCTCTATAGATATGATAAAGTTGAAATCCCCTCTACTAAATTTCATAGCCCTTGCTTAGATGAATTTGATGACTTTATGGCTAGACAAGAAAGTTTTAATGCTTATGTTGGTAGAGAGTTAAAGAATAATGCTTTCGAGATAGGACGTGTGAGCGATAACTTGGCTAGAGTTAAAGGTAAACTTCAACTCATTAGCAAATATGCGTCTATGGTTGCTACTCAAGCTTAGCAAGTACTTAAAGCTCAAAATGATTTGCTTGAGGAATTAAATAATAAAAATGACTTTGCTGTTAGAGTGGCTACTAGAACTGGTAGAATGACTCAGGAACCTTTGTATCCTAAAGGCCACCCTAAGGGAATCGAACAAGATTCTCAGAGAGATAATTTAGAGGCACCTAGTTCTTCCAAAAAGAAGAAAAAGAAAAATGATAGGACTTTGCATGCTTCTAGTGAACCTACTGTAGACACACCTGAGAATCCCAATGATATTTCTATCTCTGATGCTGAAACACAATCAGGTGATAAACATGAACCTAGTGATAATGTTAATGATAATGTTCATGTTGATGCTCAACCCAGCAAAAACAATGAAGTAGAGGTTGAACCTGCTGTTGATCTTGATAACCCACAATCAAAGAATCAATGTTATGATAAGAGAGCTTTTGTTGCTAGGAAGCACGGTAGAGAAAGAGAACCATGGGTTCAGAAAACCGTGCCCTTTCCTCCTAAACCATCCAAGACAAAGGATGATGAGGATTTTGAGCGCTTTGCTGAAATGATTAGACCTATTTTCTTATGTATGCCCTTAACTGATATGCTTAAAGTAAATCCTTATGCTAAGTATATGAAGGATATCATTACAAATGAAAGAAAGATACCGGAAGCTGAAATTTCCACCATGCTTGCTAATTACACCTTTAAGGGTGGAATACCAAAGAAACTTGGAGATCCAGGGGTACCGACTATACCATGCTCCATTAAACGAAACTATGTTAGAACTGCTTTATGTGATCTTGGATCCGGTGTTAGTGTGATGCCTCTCACTTTATATCGTAGACTTGAATTGAATAAGTTGACACCTACTGGAATATCTTTGCAAATGGCGGATAAATCAACTGCTATACATGTCGGTATTTGTGAGGATGTGCCTATTGTGGTTGCAAATGTCACTATCTTAACGGACTTTGTTATTCTTGATATTCCCGAGGACGATAGTATGTCTATTATCCTTTGTAGACCTTTTCTGAATACTGCAAGGGCTGTTATTGATTGCAACAAAGGCAATGTCACTTTTCATGTTAATGGTAATGAGCATACGGTAGACTTTCCGAGGAAACAATCTCAAGTTCATAGCATTAATTCTATTGGAAAAGTTCCAACTATCATTATTGGAGGTTTTTAATTTCCTCTCCCTACTATCAAGAAAAAGTATGATATTCTTATTGTTGGGGATTTTCATATCCCCGTTGAGGTAACTTAGTGTTATTCGAAATTTCTTCGGTTCCGTATTATTCGGAATGAGTTTGTTAACAAGACTTGATCAACCTTGTTAGTGGATTCATTTTGGTGATCATGAGATGGATGAAACTAGAAGGCACAACCTTCTATACCCTCTTTTTACTTTCTGTTATTTAAAATAAATAAAGCAAAAATAGTATTATCTGCCTATTTTCTGATTTTTCTGTGCAATAAAAAAATATCCCGAAAATAAAAGTGCTCCAAATGCCCTGCAAATTTAGTATGACTTTTTATGGAATATTTGAGGATTTTAGGCACCGAAATCACTACAGGAGGGGCAAGCACCAGGCCACGAGAGTGGAGGGCACGCCCCCTGTCTCATGGGCCCCTGGTGGCCCCCCCTCCACTTATGCCAGCACCCACACACTTCTTCTTCTACCCAAAAAAATTCCCATCCAGCTCAAGCACGAGTTCTAGCTCATTTTGCTGCGATTTTCGATCTTCTTGCTCAAAGCTCCATTCACAAAACTACTTTGAGAGATTGTTGCTTGGTATGTGACTCCTCCATTAGTCCAATTAGTTTTTGTTCTAGTGCTTTATTCATTGCAAATTCTTGCTGCTTAGGTGACCCTGTTCTTGAGCTTGCATGTTAAATTTATGAGGTTCCAAGTAATTCTGATGCATGATATAGGCTCTAGGCACTTGTAGGAGTAGTTTCTACCATTGTTGTTAAGTTTTATTCACTTTTATTTTGAAGTTACTAAAATTTCAGAAATTTTCAGAGAATGTTAAGGAAATTTTTGAGGGGCTCTTCTAGCCAAGGCTCTCAGGAAAAACAAGCCAAAGAGAAGGAAAAAGCCAATTATAATCTTCCTCACTTAGCGGAAGTGCGGTCGTGTGAATGGCCATGCAATGATTTCTGGAAAGAAGCCGGAATTCATGAAGATTTTTATTCTTTGATCGATATTGCAGGCCTCACCGGTTTCATCAACGACCGGATTGATCAGTATCTCTTACTCACTAATACTTTCGTGCAAAACTTTTATTATTATCCTAAGAAGTCACTGCCTACAGTATCATTTCATTTATATGATGAATTCAGAGAAATGTCTTTACGTAATTTTTGCACGGTGTGTAGGATACCTTATGAGGGAGAATTAGAGGAACCCCATCGTAAAGATGTGGATGGCTTTGTTAACACCATAGCTGTAGAGGAGCCAAAGAAGGGTTCCGAGGCAAAAGTCTCTAGCATACACTTCCCTGTTTTACACTATTTTTCCATATTTGCTAGTAGATGCTTGATTGGTCATGGAAATAGTGGAAGCTTAAGTGTTCCTGATATTATCATTCTTCAACATGCCTTGCTTGGAGACAATACTTTTAGTATGGTCGCCGTCGTTGCTAAACGGGTAGCCCTGAATCGTACAAATGGCCCCATATTTGGAGGTATCTATATTTTACGCCTTGCTAGGAATTTTCAGATACCCATTAGGCATCTTGAGAAAGAGGAGACAATATTGCCTCCTCACATTTTAGACTACAAGAGCATGGTAGCACACAAGCTTATTGTCGACAACGAAGAGAGGATGCTCTTGTATAAGCTTAGATTCAATAAGAAACACATTGAGATTTTTATTTTGCCTGCACCTCTGTTGTTTGATTTGCTTGTAGAAAATTATCTCGTCACACCGAAAGCGGTGAACATTCATCGAGCTCAAGCTTTTACTCCAGAACCTAAACCTAAGCCGAAACCTGAACTGGACCCTTATTGTGCATCATCTGTCCAATGGGATCCGGAGATGACCAACCAGTGGTATCCTGATTACACCTCACACTACACCGGGGAGAGTAGCAGCGGTCCCTGGTATTAGACCAACTTAGGCCAAAAGCCTAAGCTTGGGGGAGTATGTATTTCTCACCGACTTTACATCCATGTTCACACACTAGTTGTCGGTGCTCATACTATTTCATTGTATTATCCATGTTAGTTTTAAATTCCTTTTTCTAGTTTTCTTCTTGTGTGTTTGATAAACCTTGAGAAAAACCAAAAAATTAATTAGTTTAATTTCCATGCTTGTAGTAAAAATTAAAATGAAAACCCAAAAAGATTTTTAGTTCTTCTTCTTTCTTGTTGGGAGCTTTCCCGTGTAAATAGTTTTATTTTCTTTTCTTTCCTTTGAAGGTCGAGAAGACCATATTGAAAATGTTTAGTAGCTCTCATATGCATGATTATTTATTTATCTTAGAGCCCATATTACTTGTCTTCTCTTTTGAGTTGAATGCTTGCAGATTCCAGCTTAGTCCAATGCACGTGCACTCTTATTATTTTACGCATCGTTCGGTCGTGCAAGTGAAAGGGAATAATGACGACATATGATGGACTTATTGGGATGAGAGGAGTTGGTATGAACTCGACCTCTCTTGTTTTTGTAAAAGTGATGAGTTCATCGTTCCTGAGTCAGCTTATTATGAAGTAAACATATTTGCAATAACATTTAGAGATTATAGTTCCTTGTGCCATGCTTGATTAGCTTTGAGTTATAATGGTTTACCTTGCGTGCCAACATGCTATTAGAATGATTATGATGTGGTATGATGGGATGGTATCCTCCTTTGAATGAATTGAGTGACTCGACTTGGCACATGTACACGCATGTAGTTGAATCAAATCAACATAGCCTTCACGATATTTATGTTCATGGTGGATTATATCCTACTCCTGTTTGTATTTGGTGTGAATTAGTTTTAATGCATGTTTATGACTGTTGTCGCTCTCTCAGTTGGTCGCTTCCCAGTCTTTTGCTAGGCTTCACCTGTACTAAGCGGGAATACTGCTTGTGCATCCAAACTCCTTAAACCCCAAAGTTGTTCCATATGAGTCCACTGTACCTTCCTATATGCGGTATTTACCTGCCCTTTCAAGTAAATTTGTATGTGCCAAACTCCAAACCTTCAAATGAAATTCTGTTCTGTATGCTCGAGCAGCTCATGTTACAACTAGGGCTGCCTATATCTTCCATGCTAGGTGGGTTGTTCTCAAGAGGAGTGGACTCCGCTCCTCATTCACGAGAAAGGGCTAGTAACCGGGATGCCCAGTCCCATGATCCAAAAAGATCAAAGCAAATCAAAATAATTAAACAAAACTCCCCCAGGGCTGTTGTTAGTTGGAGGCACTCGTCGTTTCGAGCAAGCCATGGATTGATGCTTGTTGGTGGTTGGGGGAGTATAAACCTTTACCATTCTGTTTGGGAACTGCCTACAATGCATGTAGTATGGAAGATACAACCATCTCATAGTTGTTGCGTTGACAGCGAAAGTATGCCGCTGAAAATGTTATTCAATCTCTGTTTTAAAATCGAGCTCTGGCACCTCTACAAATCCCTGCTTCCCTCTGCGAAGGGCATATCTATTTACTTTTATGTTGAGTCATCACCCTTCTTATTAAAAAGCACCCGCTGGAGAGCGCACTGTCATTTGCATTCATTACTATTGGTTTATATTGGATATGACTTGACTGGATCTCTTTTACCATGAATTACAATGTTTAGTCAGTCCTTGATCTTTAAAGGTGCTCTGCATTTATGTTTTGCGGTCTCAGAAAGGGCTAGCGAGATACCATTTTGTTATATCTTGTTATGATTGTTTTGAGAAAGTGTTGTCATCCGAGTTTTATTATTATTGCTCGCTAGCTGATTATGTTATTGATATGAGTAATTGTGAGACCTAAGTGCTATTGTGAGTATGGTTAGTTCATAATATTGTTGAAACCTGAATGATGGCTTTGCATTTTTACAACAACAAGAGCAAACAGAGTTTGTAAAAGTTTTTCTTTATCACTTTCAGTCTATCAACTGAATTGCTTGAGGACAAGCACGTCTCCAACATATCTACTTTTCCAAACACGTTTGCCCTTGTTTTGGACTCTAACTTGCATGATTTGAATGAAACTAACCCGGACTAACGCTGTTTTCAGCAGAACTGCCATGATGTTGTTTTACGTGTAGAAAAGAAAAGTTCTCAAAATGTCCTGAAAATCCACGGAGGCACTTTTCGGAATTGATAAGAATTTCTGGGCGAAAGAAATACACCAGGGGGCCCACACCCTGTCCACGAGACAGGGGGGCGCCCCCTATAGGGCGCGCCCCTATCTCATGGGCCCCCTGGACCTCCACCGACCTCAACTCCAACTCCATATCTTCCGTCTCGGGGAGAAAACAATCAGAGAGAAAGTTTCATCGCATTTTACGACACGGAGCTGCCGCCAAGCCCTAATCTCTCTCGAGAGGGCTGATCTGGAGTCCGTTCGGGGCTCCGGAGAGGGGGATTCGTTGCCGTCGTCATCATCAACCATCCTCCATCACCAATTTCATGATGCTCACCGCCGTGCGTGAGTAATTCCATCGTAGGCTTGCTAGACGGTGATGGGTTGGATGAGATTTACCAAGTAATCAGGTTAGTTTTGTTAGGGTTTGATCCCTAGTATCCACTATGTTCTAAGATTGATGTCGCTATGACTTTGCTATGCTTAATGCTTGTCACTAGGGCCCGAGTGCCATGATTTCAGATCTTAACCTATTATGTTTTCATGAATATATGTGTGTTCTTGATCCTATCTTTCAAGTCTATAGTCACCTATTATGTGTTATGATCCGACAACCCCGAAGTGACAATAATCGGGATACTTCTCGGTGATGACCGTAGTTTGAGGAGTTCATGTATTCACTATGTGTTAATGCTTTGGTCCGGTTCTCTATTAAAAGGAGGCCTTAATATCCCTTAGTTTCCACTAGGACCCCACTGCGTCGGGAGGGTAGGACAAAAGATGTCATGCAAGTTCTTTTCCATAAGCACGTATGACTATTTACGGAATACATGCCTACACTACATTGATGAATTGGAGCTAGTTCTGTGTCACCCTATGTTATAGCTATTACATGAGGAATCGCATCCGGCATAATTATCCATCACTTATCCATTGCCTACGAGCTTTTCACATATTGTTCTTGCTTATTTACTTTTCCGTTCATACTGTTACAACTACTACAAAAAACCCAAAAACTATTATCTTTACCTTTGCAACCGTTACCATTACTATCATACTACTTTGCTACTAAATACTTTGCTGCAGATATTAAGTTATCCAGGTGTGGTTGAATTGACAACTCAACTGCTAATACTCAAGAATATTCTTTGGCTCCCCTTGTGTCGAATCAATAAATTCGGGTTGTACTTTACCCTCGAAAGCTATTGCGATCCCCTACACTTGTGGGTTATCAAAGGTTTGTAAGCTCAAATAGACAATCACCAAACATAGGATCATTGGAATTCATCTTACTCAAGGCAATAGACTTTTGGAGAATTTCATCTAGATTTTTCAAGGAATAATTCGGAAATCGTTTATCAAGAAATTTCCATATAGTGTAGTCACACTCAAGAGTAGGCAAATTTCCAATCAAGTTTCTAGGCAAGCCTCTAGTGATAAGATTAACAGTTCGAAGATTGCGAATCATGTCAATTGACTCATCAAGGGTAGGATGCTTAGGATCAACATGAGGTGCACAAGGGCTAGCAATGTAATTGTTCAAATGATATTCATTGAAAATCACAAGCATCCCATTTTTCACTCATGAAAATACTCTCCGTCAAGTATAGGCACTCTATGTCTAAGACTCCTGAAAGTAGACTCATCCATCTTCCTCCAATGGTGTTTAAACCAAAGCAATGGAGACCAAAGCTCTGATACCAATTGAAAGGATCAAGAAGAGGTGTCTAGAGGGGAGGGGGTGAGTAGACACTAAGTGAGAAAAGGTGCAGTTTTTAATTTCTTTAAGTTGAAGTGGAGTTTTGGCACAAGTTTAACAATCACAATACATATCAAGCAAGCATGCAAAGAGTATATGAGCAGCGGAAAGTAAAGCATGCAACTTGTAAGAATGTAAAGGGATGGGATTGGAGTGTGCAAACGCAATTTGGAGACACGGAGAGTTTTGAGACATGGTTCCGATAGGTAGTGCTATCGTACATCCACGTCGATGGAGACTTCAACCCACGAAGGGTAACGACTGCGCGAGTCCATGGAGGGATCCACCCATGAAGGGTCCATGAAGAAGCAACCTTGTCTATCCCACCATGGCCGTCGCCCATGAATGACTTGCCTCACTAGGGTAGATCTTCATGAAGTAGGCGATCTCCTTGCCCTTACAAACTCCTTGGTTCAACTCCACAATCTTGTCGGAGGCTCCCAAGTGACACCTAGCCAATCTAGGAGACACCACTCTCCAAGAAGTAACAAATGGTGTGTTGATGATGAACTCCTTGCTCTTGTGCTTCAAATGATAGTCTCCCCAACACTCAACTCTTTCTCACAGGATTTGGATTTGGTGGAAAGAAGATTTGAGTGGAAAGCAACTTGGGGAAGGCTAGAGATCAAGATTCATATGGTAGGAATGGAATATCTTTGCCTCAACACAAGTGTAGGTAGTTCTCTCTAAGAAAATGTATGCTGGAAGTGTAGGCACGTTCTGATGGCTCTCTCTTCGAATGAAGAGTGGGTGGAGGGGTATATATAGACTCCACACAAAATATAACCGTTACACACAACTTACCAATCTCGGTGGGACCGAATTGAGAAACTCGGTCGGACCAATTCAGCAAATGATGTGACCGTTAGGATTTTCGGTGGGACCGACATGCAACTCGCTAGGACCGATATGGTTAGGGTCAGGGCATAACGTAATCTCGGTGAGACCGATTACACAAACTCGGTGGGACCAACTTTGGTGATCAGCTAACCAGAGAGTTGGCCAGGCAAACTCGGTGGGACCGATTCGCTCACCTTGGTTGGACCGAAATGTTACGAAGAGAAACAGAGAGTTTGCATTGTAATCTCGGTAGGACCAATTACACAAACTCGATAGAAACGATTTTGGTAATGGACATACACAGAGAGATTACAATCCCATCTCGGTGAGACCGAGATCCCTATCGGTGAGACCGATTTGCCTAGGGTTTGTGGCAGTGGCTATGACACCTGAACTCGGTGGCGCCGTATAGGAAGAATCGATGGGGCCGAGTTGGACTATTGGTTTGGGTCAAATGTGGATGTGAGAAGGTAGTTGAGGGCTTTGAAGCATATCACTAAGCATATTGAGCAAGCAAGCCATAAGCAACACCTCATCTATTCTTGATAGTATTGGCTTTTCATATAGACTCAATGTGATCTTGGATCACTAAAATAGAAAATGTAGAGTCTTGTTCTTGGAGCTTGAGCCAATCCTTTGTCCTTAGCATGTTGAAGGGGTTCCACATCCTCTAGTCCATGCCACTTCATTGTTGAACTTATCTGAAAAATACTAGGTAAAAGTGTTAGTCCACCAAGAGATATGTTGACATTAATTACCAAAACCACCCAGGTAGCACTTGTGCTTTCACTTATTTGTCCAGTGTTTGGGACGATGTTGTTTGGTTGTTGACATGGCTCGTGCTCCGGTTGTGTCTCGGGGTCAAGGCGTGTTTGAGGCTGGTACTGGGTTGATAGGTGGTCGTGGTCTTGGGTGTGGCTGTGGGCAGGCTGTTGCTGGTCGTGGACGGGGCATCGACCGTGGATGTTTCTGATACAGGACACGCCCCTGTTTCTGGTCGTGTCTCTGGCCGTACGGGTGCTGCTCGGGGGGTGCCTGGCGCTGCTGGAGCCCAGCCAGTTGCCGGGCGTGGGGGTGCTGCTCGGTGGGTGCTTGGTGCTGGATCCTAGCAAGTAGCCCAGCATGGGGGTGCTGCTCGGCGGGTCCCTGCCGCTGGTGCCCAGCCAGTAGCCGGACGTAGGGGTGCTACTCGGCAGGTCCCTACTGCTGGTGCACCTGGACCTGCCATCCCTGCCGCATGTCCGTTGGTCCCTGGGATTGCTCAACGTTATGTGCCTCGCCGCCTCGTTGGGTTTCCTTCTTCTGGACGAGTATGTACGTCCCTATCCATTGGCATTTTTCGTTTTGTTTCTTAGGTTGCTATGACAATTGCTTCGATCCTGTGCTATTTGTGACATGGTTAGGTGATAGTTGGTTTCCTTTCGTGAGCTCTGCCACGGCAGCGGTAATTCGCAGAAAACGGAAGATGTGCATTCAGTTTTGGCGTGCTTGCTATGAAGGTGCATGTGAATTATTAGTTTTCTTTTTTCCTGTTTTCTATTGCTGGGCATGTGGTACCTTAACTGGTTCTGGATTTCCTCTTAGAGCGTGTTGTCATTTCCTCTTAGAGTGTGTTGTCGTTGTTGTAAAGGTGCAAAGGCCTATCTCCGGGAGCTCCTTCGATTCGATGGAACTTCTCGTGCTAAAAAATTCATCCGGGCTATACGTGATTATAATTGTATGTTCGCTTTTACTTCAATGGGTGATACCATTGAACGTTCGTTTGGTGGCAGCCGTGGACCTAAGGTATTCAAGATCAGTGGTCAGGTGTCTCATCGTATTGGTTCGTTGGTGCCGAGGGGTAATAATAATCCTAAGTTTGCTGAGTTGTACATACATGACCCTGCTAATGAGATTAGACATCCATCTATCTATCTATCTATCTATCTATACCTACACTAATTACAGACTTCCAATAAATTACCACGTTAATCAGAAATTACGAGCCGTTTATCTCTTGTGGGACCGAATTATTACGGTGTAGATCTTCCGAAATTTTCCCTGGCTAATTAGACAGACTCTCAATAAATTACCACATTAATCAGAAATTACGAGCCGTTTATCTCTTGTGGGACCGAATTATTACGGTGTAGATCTTCCAAAATTTTCCCAGGCTAATTAGAAAAGGAAACAAAATTGTGAGCCATTTATCTTGCGGGCCCGAATTATTGCGGCCTAGATCTTCTGTATTTTTTTCATGCAGAACAAGATACAAAATTATGAGCCGCTCACGAGTTATTACGTTTGTGTCCGTATTCGCCGTGGACTATAGTACAATAGGGCTTGACCTAGCTATTTCCATCCGGGAAACCTGTACTCTCACGTAGGTTGCTGCATCTATATGGAAAAGCCACGACATAAGCCTCTTGGTCACCCCTTCCGATCCAACCATGGATTCTCCTCCACACAAGAACGAAAATAGAATCGCCCTGGATTTGCCCCCTTCCTCTCCTCCGATGCTTGCCCCGCGTGCGGCGCCTCCGCTGCATCATCATGAGTACGAGGTGTTCTTCTCCTTGCCAGGTATCCATGGCCTCCTTAAATTGATAAGAGCAGCCCAGTCGAGGTAGATGGGAAACTGGTCATAGCTGACCTTGAACTCTCGCTGGGATCACGGTCCCAACTACGCATCCTTCAAACCATCTCATCCTTGACTCTACTCTTCTGCAGCGTTGGTCTCCGCCAAGTAAACCATGGGATAATTAATTCAATCAGATGAAGGTGCCGCTTCTTGTGTGATTTATTTGTGTGGCGTTCATGCATGATGATGATGGTCTTTAGCTTGGACTGAAGTTGGTTGGCGCCTTGCAGCTGCGAAGATCTGTTTATGCTGAATTTTCTTATTTCTGTTCTTTTGTTCCCTTTTTTCTGATTTATTCATGTGGGGTTCATGCATGATGATGATGGTCTTGAGCTTGGACTGAACTTGGTTGACGCCTTAGAGCTGAGAAAGATTCATTTGTGCTGATTTTTCTTACTTATGTTGTTTGTGCAACTGAGTATGTGGTTACAGAGGTCCACTTTCAGCCGGAGCATTGAATTTTTTTACTGGTAGTAGGAGGGCGCCGAGACTATAGGTTGGTAAAGTTTAGGATTTGTGCCTTTTTTCAGGTATATGTGTCATTTGTTTATTATATGATTAGTTGATATCTAAGGACTACAGGTTGGTTAAGTTTATGATTTGTGCCTTTTTCTGGTATATGTGCCATTAGTTTGTTATATGATTAGTTTATATCTGTGGATGCATTACTAAAAAGATTGAAGTTTCCTTCTGGTATTGTACCTCTCAGTTTGTTTCTATACTGAGTTATTTCTTCTACTAGGTATATTGGTATATTAAGTGACTACGATGCCGATGTTAGTCGTTGTGTCAATTTCACCATGTTTAGATCAAGCTGGGAAGGTACATCCGTACAGTTCAAGCTTCATATAATAATTTCTGAGAAAGACATTACTATGTTTTTATACCCTAATTTATAATTTTCCTTCAAATATCATTATGAAGTTTTTCTCATTTTATTCTAAATTATGAGCAGCGCACGGTATGACTGCCATCGTCAAAAACTAGCTCAGACTCCTCCCAGCCAGTCTCACATCAAGGGTCGTGCTAAGAAATACAGGAATGCTAAGTGAAAGTCCAGCGGATGGCAACACAAGTCAAAGCTGACGGAAACATCTCAGCATTACGTACAGTGCAAGTAATGACACATATGTGAGTTGTCACATCATCTTTATTTTTCGTCAAAGTGGTTTCATGTTGGAAAATCAGTAGTAATCTCCCCACGTACAGATACAGTTGGAGGGAGCTTCCATTTATGTCAGGACTATTCTCCTGTAATGTTTTCTAATGCTCCATATCTGTCAGTGTAGGGAGCGTGTAGGGAGCTTCCAGTTTGTGGGTATTGCCCTTATTTTTGTCATCTTGCATAGTTTTGTATAGTTTCCCCGTACATGTAATTAGTCACGGATGAGATTTATAATACTGGAAGGATGAAGTAATAAAACTTAGATTTACACTACTGTAAGTACTATATCTACTTTGTGTCATGTTACTGGCTTGCTCCTAATTCGGTTCTTAGCAGGGGTCCTTGGTGATCACTTCGTTGTTCTACAAAAGTAATAATTTAGAATTCATAATTGGAAGTGCTCAGTTCTCTCTCATGTTGATTATGGAAACTAATGGTTTACACCAACTGGTATCCGCTTTGAAAAAAGCCTCCTACTGATACAGTTGTCATAGATGCTTGATGTCAGCTGCTACTTTAGTAGTCAGTGCAATAAAAAGCTTCAAACTGATACAATCGTTTCAAGGACTTATATTTTGAATAGTGAATTTTAAAAGCGCACATGTTCAAGTGGAGGTAAATCCGAAGCCATTATAGTTTACCAGCTATATGAAATTAAACTAGCCCGTATTGCTAACTGCACTTATAGGATAAATATATATCTTCAATATGAAGCAAAAGAATTGCTTGCAGATAGGCTGCCACATTTGTAAGAACATGAATGATGTGATTCTGTTGTAAGTGTTCATCATTACTGATTAGAACACAGTTTTACTAACATATTTGCTTGATTTTGCAATCATTAAAAGTAGAGGAATCGGACGAATGTTGAAGTCAGGTTATGCATTAAAAGGAATTATACAATGAGATTACATGACGTAGCAAGCAGAACATACAAGGAGATGTCCAATATCTTTTAAACTGCAGAGCTAAAGAAATAGAATTGCTTCATATAAATGAAATTACACAATTAAGTTCTTCATGACTGTGTACCTGATCAACATTTTCTGTAAGTTAGTTATCTGCAAGACCTTTTGTCTAACTAAAAAAAGGATAACTGACTATAACATCAAATTCAGTAAACTAAGTCGCACATTCATGTATTAGGTTTCAGAAGCTCAATAATTAACCAGTGCTTAATACATTTTTATCACGGAACAACATGAGTCCATTGTACATCTTGAATCTTCTTTTCTTTTCAAGGAAAAACCATCAGAATGGTGCAGCAGTACTGGAAAGTTCAAGTCTATATGCAACATGACTGACATATTTAAGTTTTTAGTATTACAGTGCAGTATCGTGTGTTCTAGAGCCTGCATGGTGTAGGTTTATTTTTTGTTTCTTCCAGTCATCCTGCATTATTGCTCGGGGAGAAGTGAGCTGATTCAAGTGTATGAGCTGCACAAATCTCCAAACCATGTACGTCTCTAAAAAGTACAGCAATTAGATCTCCCTGTAGCAATAAATTTTATTGTAATCCTCACATGATTTTATTATTTTATTTACAGATAAAATCAATTCCTTTCATGTACTTCAGGAATATTTGAGATTTTCGTGTAATCTCTACCTCAGAAAGGTGGAAATGTACTGCGTGTCAAATGCTCTAATCTATTTTAATATATTCTTATTTTAGAATTACGGAGTTCTTATAATTAGTTAATCTGGCAATAAAATAATGTAGAACAATCTTCTATCTATTGTATCTATTGTTAACTATATTTCATCAGCTGCCCTCACTGCATGCAAATACAACAATATTGAAGCTTGGTGTGAATATTTTGACTTAATGTTAACAGAGTAGCTATGTTCCGAAACTATGTATTTCTGAAAATTTGTCTATGGATGATTGCTCATATCTACTTGCTTATTTGTAAACCTTATTTCTGTTTGTAGAAACTAGAGAATTTTTTTGCACATTACTTGACACATAACATAATTGGTTGTTGTTGGTTCACCTCAATGACCTGTCTTTTCCATTTATGGCGTTGCTTGAATACAAGTACACTTTTAGAATGACAACTCCCACCAATTTATTTTTAATATAACCCAGGTTTAGGTCACTTTGAAAATCAAATTTACCATTTAAATGTGCACGTTGGTGAGTCTGTCACATTACTTTATCTATACTTCTTTATACATGCTTTATTGCGCACAGACAAGCTTATGGCAATAAAAATATGATCTATTACTAAACTCAACATGCTTCATTTGTTTATTTTAGTGTTTGTTTGACCCACTCCCTTCATACTCTTCACTGTTAGTTTTGCACGATAATAAAATAACCACATCATCACAATTTATCATCATAAATTGAGACTTATAGAACACCACAATGTCAGAAATTCTTTGCGCGAAATTACGAAGGGTTGAATGAATAGCATTTATGTTTGCTATCTATGAAGAGACCTATTACACGATATTAAGAATTTTTTGTATACTTGATTTGTATATAATGCTAGCTCGTGCAAATGCACGGGTTGACGACTAGTAGGATGAATGCCTTAAATCGAGATG
Source organism: Triticum dicoccoides (assembly GCF_002162155.2). Taxonomy (NCBI): domain Eukaryota; kingdom Viridiplantae; phylum Streptophyta; class Magnoliopsida; order Poales; family Poaceae; genus Triticum; species Triticum dicoccoides. The sequence goes on from NC_041383.1 coordinate 805,688,021, forward strand.
ATAAGACCACCGGGGGTGTGGATGAGAGCATTGTGGTTGGTCTTAGAGATATGCTTAATGAGTCTAATCCATTGGTTCAGACTTTTAGGGACGCAAGTAGGATGATAGAGGGACGTGGTGATGAACCCATCGAGGATATCTCGATTCGTATTATTGGGCCTTCGAAGGGTGATAGTCCACAGTTTAGCATGCCTACAACCACCGGGCTTGCTGCTTTAGTCGTCGGTGGTGACTTTACGTTAGAGGAGTCTTCTCGAGATATTGTTGTTTGCAGTTGTTCCGATGGTTTGCGACAGATATCTTCTCTGAATACTGTGTTCATGCCCCTACAGTGCCCGTTGCTTTTCCCTTATGGTGAGCGAGGGTTCCAAATAGATGTTCCCCACTTAGCTGTTCCTGAAGATGGTGATGATGATGGGAATGTAGGTTCTAATCTTCCACCTGGGAGTCCATCTGTTGAGGCATCCTCTTCGCACCCTTCTGGGGGTGGCGACTCGGATACAAATAGTCGGAATAAGATGACCGTGCAGGATTACTATCTTTTTATGTGCCATTACAAGGGTGATCAACCCAATCCATATATATGTTATGGTCTCCTCTCCTCTCAGTTGGTTGTCGATGCGCGTGCGTCCATTGATGAGAATAGACTATGGTATATCATAATAAACTAGGACCTGTTTAGATCAGAGCACATCCAGGGTATTGCCGATTTGGTAGGTGATGGGTGTGTCGATGGTGATGCTGTTTGGAAGAGGACCATCGTGCCTTCTAGTGACATGGGTGGTCATCGTTACTTTAATGAAAACTTCCATGATGGCCTTGCCATTTGTTGAGTGCATGGTGCACCAGATGTATTTACCACTTTTACTTGCAATCCTAAATGGCCCGAGATTACAGCTGCGCTGGAGCCAAGGCTGATGCCACCTGATAGGGCAGATGTTATTGTAAGGGTCTACCACATGAAGCTTGTTGAGTACTTAGACGAGATCAAGTTAGGCCGGGCTTTTGGCCCCATTAAGGCTTGTACTATATATGTTGCTATCCTTTGTGCATGGTCGTTGTTTCCTATCAGTTCTTTGCTACTTCTACTTGGTTGTTTGTCTAATTTATCTTTCCTGTTTTCCTTCCAGTGATGTACACCGTTGAGTTCCAGAAGCGGGGGCTACCTCACGCGCATATACTTGTCTGGAGGAGAGGGGGCAGCGGCGAGGTTGGTGTTGAAAATATTAATTCATTAATATCCCCTGAAATACCTGATGCATTGCTTGATCCTTTATGATATGCTTTAGTTTCCGAGTTTATGATGCATTGTCCCTCTGGGAAAATGAATGATAAATGCGTCTGCATAAAAAACAGCGTATGTTCTAAATTTTTCCCAAAGGATTTTAGAGATACTACTGTTGTTGATGACAATGGGTTTGTCTTATATCGATGTCACGATGACGGTCGAAGGGTATACAAAAATGGTCACTACCTTGACAATAGGCATGTTCTTCCTTACAATATGGTAATGCTCAAGAAATTTCAAGGCCATATAAATGTAGAGTGGTGTAATAAAACTCAGGTTATGAAATACCTCTTCAAGTATGTCACTAAAGGTGTTGATTATTCCAAGGTGATGTTAGAAAGGTTAAAAAAATAGACTAAAATTGGGTGTCGTACGGTAGATGAGGTTCAGGAGTATTTGATATGTTGGTACATATGTGAGTATGATGCACTGTGGCGCATATTTGTGTTTGAGATACACTTTAAAATGCCGTCGGTTCAAAGGTTGACTGTTCATATGCCTGTATGAATAATATCTTCTATCGTGCTGGTACTGACCTCACGAAAATTGTTGGTTCTGACTTCTTGCAAAAGACTATGCTTACCGAATGGTTTGTTGTGAATGATTTGTTCGAAGATGCCTGGTCATTGACTAACTGTGATTTTCCATCTGCTTGGACCTGGGATGCTAAAAGTAGATCATGGCATCCAAGGGGTAGGGGTGAAAAGATTGGTCGCATATATTGCGTGCATCCTTTGAGTGGTGAGTTGTATTACTTACGCATGCTTTTGATGATTGTTAAGGGGGCTAGGTCTTTCAAAGGTCTCCGTACATATGCTGGTCGTCTTTATCATACCTTTAAAGAGGCTTGTGCTGCACGTGGTTTGCTAGGGGATGATAGTGAGTGGTACACAGCGTTTGATGAGTCGGTTGTTTGGGGGTTTGGGCATCACCTTAGGGAGCTGTTTGTGATTATGGTCATGCACTATTCTATTAGTGATGAGCTTGTTTTTTTTGAGCAGTACTGCAGTAGCATGTACGATGATATCCAACATGAGCTTGTCTCTTCCGACGGCCTCCTCCCCTAAGGCCGCGGACAACACCGAGGTGTTGTCTCAAAGGATACCAGGCCAAGGGGAGACCATTCCGGAGACGGTGGAGGGTGAATCCCCGGTTGCCGAGCACATGGGGGGAAAGACCCCCATGGACACCGATAATGGGGGCCGCAGCCAGTTTGGCCCCTAGCCGAATATGGCTCCGGAAACCTGAGTGGTTCCGGAGGTGGGCAGCCTCTGCCGAACAAGGGGGGTGAGCCACCTATACCGATGACCTCTGTCCATCTAGAGGCACTAGACAGCTTGCTGGAAGCGCTTCGCGGCACTTCCATTGATGAAGAACATCGTACTCTTATGAGTATGGTGATCGAGAAGATCTAGTCCGCCAAGAGGGGACTGACCGAAGCCTGCACTAGCCTTCTAGCAGGCTTTGAGGTAAGTAATAAAATTGTGAGAGAATATCACAGTGTAGACAGTAGCCCCTGATGCTTTGTTTGGTGTTCGAAAAGAAAAGCCGAACAAATGATCAAATAATAATTGCAAGAGTCTAATATAAGATGTCTATGTGAATAAGCAGGCGTCGCTGCTGGCCGCTGCCGCTCGTACTACGGAGGTCTCTCGACTAAAGCAGAACCTGGAGCGGACCGAGGGAGAGCTCGGCCTCATGAAGAGGCAGCTGGAGGAAAGCCAAGGTATTTAATACCCTGCCTATATACTTATGAAGGATAAATGGTTCGTGCTGATTAAAGCATCATGAACTTTTGTAGGGGCCACGATCGAGGTGGCGGCCCTTAAGAAGGCGTTAGCCGAGGCCGAAGACAAAGCGGCCAAGGAACGCGCCGTGTGCGAGAAGCAGGAGGCCCGGGTCAGCGAGGTCCAGCAAGAGCTCCAGGATGTCGTAAAGAAGTATGAGTCCTTGGAGCGTGACTCTAAGACTCAAGAGTGCGAGCTTGCCAAGGCCCTCCAGAGCATGCAAGACGCCAGAGCCGAAGCCCAGAGGGCCCTCTAGGAGGTCCAGGTGGCCAAGAAGATTGCGGCGGGTAAGGCCTTTGTTATGAAAAGCAAGCATGTGAAGGAGACATTCCTTTTACTTACCCGAATTTGGAGTTCTCCAGGAGCGTTTGCGGATCAGCCGCGTAGCATATCCGATGCCGCAGAGTTCTACCGAGCCGAAGAAGGGAGCTCGACGGAGAAGTTGTTCTGGTCTCAATACCTTGGGCCAAAACATCCGATGCCCTTGAGAGACCAGCTAAAACAGCTAGTCGAGCTGCACAAGGCAGCCGAACTGGCGATTGAGGACTTCATAATCCAGTTATGGCATGCCGAGCCCATGCCCAGTAGCTACTTTGGACTCGTGAAGTGGCTTGTGAGTGCCTGCCCACGACTTGAAGTCATAAAGCAGTCGGTTTGCATTGAAGGTGCGCGGATGGCCTTTCCTCGTGCAAAGATGCATTGGGCGAAGATGGACGCCACGACGCTGATGACCGAGGGGCTGCCGAAGGGCAAGGAGCACCGCCGACCCAAACTATACTATGACAGTGTCCTGGAGGGATCCTGCCTTTTGGCGGAGCAATGTACAAAGGATGTAATCTTTGAATGAATGCATTCATTTTATCCTGTAATATGAAACAAGTTCGTTGTGCAATATAATGCTTGTTGATTTAAAATTTTACCTCCTGTGCGGCCGTTTATAAAATCAGAGAGTTGGCCAGTCATCGGCGTCTGCCCCCACGTAACTAGTACAGGGGTGTTTGGGATAAATCTAAACACTCTTTATCCAAGTTTTTGGTCCTTTAAGGAGGTGTTTAGCGTAATGAACAAGGCAATCGTACTATACGACTTTATCACCCTCACTTAGCCATAGGAGTTCTATAATTTTAAATTTTGGCGTAGCCCCTGATATTCGGAAGGCCGAACTTGGGGTGCTATACACGCCTAAATCGGACAAAAACCAGTTCCTCGCATAAAGCAGAAAAAATCTTTAAGGATTTGAAACCTCTCGAACAGCGACCAACTCTCGCCGCATCATGATAGTCAGTTTTCGGCTTTCTCTACTGAGGTGCTCGTCCAGAAGAACCGGGACACAATCGCAATAGTTCTCCCTTTACTACCCTCGCCGATATAGCGGAACGTAGGGTAGCAAGCACAAGAGCCGGGCAACCCAACTATTGACCCAAGACATGATTCAGAGCCGATGCATATAATGTTATAAGTTCGGGGTGGCAAACTGTACTATAAAAGTGTTTGGACTTTCTTGTCGTGTTATGGGGTACACTGAAGCCCCTGGCGAACTAATTGTACCAGAATGTACGGGTGCGATTGATAATAAATAAACAGACAAGGAAAAAATTAAGTAATAAGCTGATGCTGCAAATTATTTTCCATTGTTATTTGATTAATACGTCAAGGCGTATGTATACAACTAGTGCGATAAGCAAATAGGGCTATTTGACATGCCATGACCAAGAGCGAGATGCGTGCGGGTATGTAAAACAGGTATAGCGATCGTTAGTAGAGACCACCTAGGGATTCCCTTGTACGTCAAAGCCTCTTGCCTTCTTGGTGTATCCGTCCCGCTATGGGTCCGATGATCAGGTTATCAGAAAAGCCTCAAGAAGAGAAAAACTTGAAAGGAGAAGAAAGAGTGAAAGTGTGCGGATCCAGGGCAGTTTAGCCGCATTCTGGATCATAGTCTAGCTGTGCCTCCATTCATGCCCATGGTATTTTAAGTGTGTAATTATGTACGCACGGCACAAATTTCACCGCTTGATTGGGACTAGGACGGAGGCCGAATTGGTAGGTGAGCTCTCGACGAGCCGGAGAGTCCTGTTGCATAGTAGTTCGGACTCGTTTGGCGATGTCCGGGGGCTTTATAGCTGAATTCAGGGTCTGCCTAAGAAGGCTGCTCTGTACTTCTGTTGCTCCTCTGTGTGGAGGGAGCACTCCATATTCCCATTGACTGCTATAACACCGCGAGGTTCGGGCATCTTGAGCTTGACATAAGCATAGTGTGGCACCGCATTGAATCGAGCGAATGCGGTTCGTCCAAGCAGTGCATGATAACCACTGCGGAAGGAGACGATGTCGAAGATTAACTCTTCGCTTCAGAAATTATCCGGGGATCCGAAGACCACTTCCAGTATGATTGAGCCTGTACAACAGGCCTCTACACCCGGTATGACACCTTTAAAGGTGGTTTTTGTGGGCTTGATCCTTGAGGGATCGATGCCCATTTTGTGCACTGTATCCTGATAAAGCAGGTTTAGGCTGCTGCCACCATCCATGAGGACTCGTGTGAGGTGGAATCCATTGATAATGGGGTCAAGGACCAGTGCGGCTGAACCGCCGTGACGAATACTGGTCAGATGGTCCCTACGATCGAAGGTGATCGGATAGGAGGACCATGGGTTAAATTTTGGGGTGACTGGCTCCATCGTGTAGACGTCCCTTAGTGCGTGCTTCCGCTCCCGCTTGGGAATATGGGTGGCGTATATCATATTCATCGTTTTAGCTTGGGGCAGAAATTTCTTCTGTCCCCCTGTGTTCGGTGCCCGGGGCTCCTCGTCGTCATCACTATGCGACCCCTTTTCCTTGTTTTCGACATTTAACTTGCCGGCCTGTTTAAATACCCAACATTCTCTGTTGGTATGGTCGGCTGGATTATCAGGGGTGCCGTGGATTTGACATGGACGATCGAGTATGCGGTCCAGACTGGACGGGCTCGGATTATTTCTTTTAAATGGCTTTTTCCGCTAACCGGACTTGGAGCCACTGAATCCGGCATTGACGGCCGTGTCTTTGATGTTATCGCCATTATTTCGACGCTTGTGTCTGTTGCGTCGGGGCTTGCCGTTGCTATCTCTGGCATCTGAAGTGCCAGGTTTTCTTGATGTGTTGTTGCTACGAGCTAACCAACTACCCTTGCCCGCGCAAAAGCGGGTCCTGAGTGTCGTAAGGGCTGCCATGGACTTCGGCTTCTCTTGGCCGAGGTGTCGGGCGAGCCACTCGTCATAGATGTTATGCTTAAAGGCCGCTAGGGCTTCGGCATCCGGACAGTCGACGATTTGGTTCTTTTTAGTTAAGAACCGAGTCTAGAATTTCCTAGCTGACTCTCCGGGCTGTTGGGTTATATGAATTAAGTCATCAGCGTCCGGTGGTCGTACATAAGTGCCCTCAAAGTTGTCAAGGAATGCGTCTTCCAGGTTCTCCCAACTACCAATGGAGTTTTCGGGCAGACTATTTAACTAGTGTCAAGTTGGTCCCTTGAGTTTTAGCGGGAGATACTTGATGGCATGGAGATCATCGCCGCGGGCCATGTGAATGTGGAGAAGGAAGTCTTCAATCCATACCGCGGGATCTGTTGTCCCATCATATGGTTCGATGTTTATGGGTTTAAACCCTTCTGGGAATTCATGTTCCATTACTTCGTCAGGGAAGCATAGGGGGTGTGCGGTGCCTCTATGCTCGGCTACTTCGCAACGCAGTTCGGATGGAGCTGGTCTGCTGTATTCGGCTCGGACGGATTGTATTTAGAATATCCGGTATGACGGTCATCATCGCGCATTGGGGCACGCCCCCGCAATCCGTAGATTGATCTGGGATGTCCTGCTTTGTTGTCCAATTCATATCGCAGGTCACGTGTGTATCCCAGAGCCTTTGTGTTTCTATTTATTCGGTGACGGGGTGCGGGCTGGTGTTCAGACTGATACACCGCTTTATCCCGGCCACGCGGTGGTCAGTCAGCCGCATCATGCGCTGGTAGTATGGGCTCTAGTGCCTCGTCTTCTAATTGAGGTAACAACTTGTGCCTCGGGTAACTTTTGGGTGGGCGCTCGAGTCCGTATTCCTCGGCTGCCAGGACCTCAGTCCATCTATCAGTGAGCAGATCTTGATCAGCTTGAAGCTGCTGTTGTTCTTTCTTCAGGCTCTTTGCAGTGGCTATAAGCCGACGCTTGAAGCGCTCCTGCTCAACGGGATCCTCAGGCACTGTAAATTCTTTGTCGCCGAGGCTCACCTCATCTTCGGAGAGAGGCATGTAATTATTGTCCTCTGAGTCTTCATTCATGGCCTGTTCAGTGGGGTTGGCCTGCCCGTCCTCCCGTCCGGCATATGCAAAGCTTGGCTGGGCAGGGTCGTTTTCGTCTTCGGCATCATCCGGAGTGACATTGTCTCTTGTGCCCGTATCGCTGTTTTTACCATGGCGTGATTTAGAGCGGCGCCGCTAACGTCGGTGCTTCGGCTGCTTCTTAGGAGGATTATCCTCCACTGCATCCTTTTGGTCCTCGGCATTGTTTTCTTTAGGTGTGTCCACCATATATATGTCATACGATGAGGTGGCTGTCCAGCGCCCTGTGGGCGGTGGTTCCTGTTCTTCTCTGGCATCGTCGTCCATACCATCGATCTCTTCCGAGACGAAATTAAGCATGTCGGTTAGGTCGTCGACAGTGGCTATTATGTGGGTGGTGGGTGGGTAACGAATTTCCTTGTCATCCCCTTCCCACTCAAGCAGGACACAGTTCGGTGAAGAGTCTCCTGACAAGGAGAGAGATTTTAATGAGTTTAACACATCGCCCGAGGGCGAGTGTTGAAAGATGTCCGCGGAGCTGAACTCCAAGATCGGCGAGATCCCATCTTGGAGCGTTCGTCGGTGCTCCGCCGGAGGGGGAATCGACCGTGGAGGGCTTCTACATCAACACCATAGCCTCCCCGATGAGTTGTGAGTTGTTTACCATAGACCTTCGGGTCCATAGTTATTAGCTAGATGGCTTCTTCTCTCTCTTTGGATCTCAATACCAAGTTCTCCTTAATCTTCTTGGAGATCTATTCGATTTAACTCTTTTTGCGGTGTGTTTGTCGAGATCTGTTGAATTGTGGGTTTATGATCAAGTTTATCTATGAGAAATATTTGAATCTCCTCTGAATTCTTTTATGTGTGATTAAGTTATCTTTGCAAGTCTCTTCGAATTATCAGTTTGGTTTGGCCTACTAGATTGATCTTTCTTGCAATGGGAGAAGTGCTTAGCTTTGGGTTCAATCTTACGGTGTCCTTTCCCAGTGACAGGAGGGGCAGCAAGGTGATACGTCTCCAACGTATCTACTTTTCCAAACACTTTTGCCCTTGTTTTGGACTCTAACTTGCATGATTTGAATGAAACTAACCCGGACCGACGCTGTTTTCAGCAGAACTACCATGATGTTGTTTTATGTGTAGAAAAGAAAAGTTCTCGGAATGACCTGCAAATCCACGGAGGCACTTTTTGGAATTAATAAGAATTTATAGGCAAAAGAAATACACCAGGGGGCCCAGGTCCTGTCCACGAGAGAGGGGGGCGCGCCCCCCTATCTCATGGGCCCCCTGGACCTCCACTGACTTCAACTCCAACTCTATATCTTCCGTCTCGCGGAGAAAAAAATCAAAGAGAAAGTTTCATCGCGTTCTACGACACGGAGCCGCCGCCAATCCCTAATCTCTCTCGGGAGGGCTGATCTAGAGTCCGTTCGGGGCTCCGGAGAGGGGGATTCATCGCCGTCGTCATCATCAACCATCATCCATCACCAATTTCACGATGCTCATCGCCGTGCGTGAGTAATTCCATCGTAGGCTTGCTGGACGGTGATGGGTTGGATGAGATTTACCATGTAATCAAGTTAGTTTTGTTAGGGTTTGATCCTTAGTATCCACTATGTTCTGAGATTGATGTTGCTATGACTTTGCTATGCTTAATGCTTGTCACTAGGGCCCGAGTGCCATGATTTTAGATCTGAACCTATTATGTTTTCATGAATATATGTGTGTTCTTGATCCTATCTTGCAAGTCTATAGTCACCTATTATGTGTTATGATTCGACAACCCCGAAGTGACAATAATCGGGACACTTCTCGGTGATGATCGTAGTTTGAGGAGTTCATGTATTTACCATGTGTTAATGCTTTGGTCCGGTTCTCTATTAAAAGGAGGCCTTAATATCCCTTAGTTTCCACTAGGACCCCCTTGCCATGGGAGGGTAGGACAAAAGATGTCATGCAAGTTCTTTTCCATAAGCACGTATGACTATTTACGGAATACATGCCTACATTACATTGATGAACTGGAGCTAGTTCTATATCACCCTATGTTATAACTATTGCATGAGGAATCGCATCCGACATAATTATCCATCACCGATCCATTGCCTACGAGCTTTTCATATATTGTTCTTCGCTTATTTACTTTTCCGTTGCTACTTCTACAACTACTACAAAACCCCAAAAACATTTATCTCTACTGTTGCTACTGTTACCATTACTATCATACCACTTTTGCTACTAAATACTTTGCTGCAGATACTAAGTTATCCAGGTGTAGTTGAATTGACAACTCAACTGCTAGTACTCAAGAATACTCTACCCTCGAAAGCTGTTGCGATCCCCTATACTTGTGGGTTATCACAAGGCACATATTGTATTGTTGCCATCGAGGATAAAAAGATGGGGTTTATATCATATTGCATCAGTTTATCCCTCTACACCATGTAATGTTTCTTAATGCGTTACTCTGTTCTTTGTGAACTTAATACTCTAGATGCATGCTGGATAGCGGTCGATGTGTGGAGTAATAGTAGTAGATGTAGGCAGGAGTCAGTCTACTTGTCACAGACGTGATGCCTATATACATGATCATCCCTAGATAATCTCATAATTATTCACTTTTCTATCAATTGCTCGACAATAATTTGTTCACCCACCATAATAATTATGCTATCTTGAGAGAAGCCACTAATGAAACCTATGCCCCCGGGTCTATCTCTTATCATATAAGCTTGCTATTTACTTTTATTTGCATCTTAACTTTTCCAATCTATATTATAAAATACCAAAAATATATTTATCTTATCATATTATCTATATCAGATCTCACTTTCACAAGTGACCGTGAAGGGATTGACAACCCCTTTATTGCATTGGTTACGAGTTCTTGTTTGTTTGTGTAGGTGCGTGGGACTTGTGAGGAGTCTCCTACTGGATTGATACCTTGGTTCTCAAAAACTGAGGGAAAATACTTACACTACTATTGCTGCATCACCCTTTCCTCTTCAAGGAAAACCAACGCAATCTCAAACGTAGCAAGAAGGATTTCTGGCGCCGTTGCTGGGGAGGTCTTCGCTCATGTCAAGGCATACCAAGTACCCATCACAAACTCATCTCCCTCGCATTTACATTATTAGTCATTTGCCTCTCGTTTTCCTCTCCCCCACTTAACCCTTGCCGTTTTATTCGCCCTCTCTTTCCCAATCTCCTCTCTCTTTCACTTGCCTTTCTGTTAGCTTGTATGTTGGATTGCTTGTCACTATGGCTAGTCCTCCTATCTTTGTTATTACTCCCGAACATGAAGTTCTTAATTTTTAGCAAAGGGAGAGAGAAAATCTAAAAGATGATTGGCATAGAATTTCCAATGCCCAAAATAGATCTACTAGGAAGCCTTCTACTTCCGTTCTTCTTCGCAATTTTTATGTGGGCATTACACCTTGGAATAGATGCATCCTTGATACCATTACCGGAGGGAATTTCTTGGATAGTCATACTTTTGATGCTTATTATGCTATGTAAGATTTGTTTGGTCCACCCCCTCTTTTGGTTAATGGAACTATTTTAACTTTAGAACATGTGATGCAAAGGCTTGAAATTATTGAAAATAAAATTGCCACTGTTGAGTTAATTGAAAATTTGGATAAAAAGATCCACAACCAAATTACCCAATATGGATCTAAGGCTGGGACTACTCTGAAAAATCTTAAAGAAAAGGAACCTATAGTTAATGAAAGAATAGAAAAAGATTCTACAATAATTGGTAAACTTGAGGATATAATTACTAACTTAGGGTCTTCCTTTTCATCTATGAAAAATACTCCAACTCCTCCTATTAAATTTGGCAAATTAATGTATGTTCCTAAAAATAAGGGTGAATCTTCTAGTAAGGAAAATGCAGATCTCAAATCCATAAGTGTTCACCCTAGTTTTTCCACTATCATAAAGGAACCTTTTGCTTCAAGTGAATGTCTTGATTTCTTGCCTAGGAGCTTAATCATTTCTAAAAATAAAGAAACTCCTAAAAATTATAAGTGCTCTATTGAAGAATTAAGTGCCAAAGACGGCACTACTTAGATCTATCCTCGCTTTTATGCCTAGTTAGGGGCGTTAAACGATAGCGCTAGTTGGGAGGCAACCCAATTTTATTTATGTTTCTGTTCTTGTTTCTGTTTAGTAATAAATCTTGCATCTACCTTATTTTTAGATGTGTTTCCATGTTTTATTTAATTAGTGTTTTTGCCAAGTAGAACCTATAGGATAACCTATGGTGATAGTTAATTTGATTCTGCTGAAAAACAGAAACTTTGCGCTCACGAGAAAAAGTTCAATAAACCACAGAAACGTGGTTTTGCGTTGATTCTTTTTGCTGTAGATCAATAGACAAATTGCCTAAGAATTACTATTTGGGTAGGATTTTTAGAATTCCAGAAGTATTCGAAAGTTACAGATTGCTACAGACTGTTCAGTTTTTGACATATTCTGCCTTTCGTGTGTTGTTTGCTTATTTTGATGCATCTATGGCTAGTATGTAAGAGTATGAACCATAGAGAACTTGGAATACAGTAGGTTTAACACCAATATAAATAAAGAATTATTTCATTACCGTACCTTATGTGGTTTTTTTCTTTCTTTCACTAACGGAGCTTATGAGATTTCCTGTTGAGTTTTGTGTTGTGAAGTTTTCATGTTTTGGGTAAAGATTTGATGGACTATGGAATAAGGAGTGGAAAGATCCTAAGCTTGGGGATGCTCATGGGACCCCAAGATATTCAAGAATAGCCAAAAGCCTAAGCTTGGGGATGCCTCGGAAGGCATCCCCTCTTTCGTCTTCGTTTATCGGTAACTATACTTGGAGCTATATTTTTATTCGCCACATGATATGTGTTTTTCTTGGAGTGTCTTGTATGATATTAGTCTTTGCTTTTTAGTTTACCACAATCATCCTTGCTGTACACACCTTTTGGGAGAAGCCCACTTGATTAGAATTTATTAGAATACTCTATGTGCTTCACTTATATCTTTTGAGCTAGATAGTTTTTGCTCTAGTGCTTCACTTGTATCTTTTAGAGCACGGCGGTGGCTTAATTTTGAAGAAATTGTTGATCTCTCACACTTCACTTATATTATTTTGACAGTATTTTAGAACATCATGGTATTTTCTATGGTTATAAAGTTGGTCCTAGAATGATGAGCATCCAAGTTGGGTATAAGAAAAACTATCATAGAAAGTGCATTAAACACTAGGATCAATTTGATGCTTGATAATTGTTTTGAGTTATAAAGGTGGTAATGTTAGAGTCATGCTAGTGGGTGATTATGAAATTGAGAAATACTTGTGTTGAAGTTGCCAAGTCCCGTAGCATGCACATATGGTAAAAGTTGTGTGACAAATTTGTTGCATGAGGTACTCTATTGATTGTCTTCCTTATGAGTGGTAGTCGGGGACGAGCGATGGTCTTTTCCTACCAATCTATCCCTCTAGGGGCATGCGTAGTAGTACTTTGCTTCTAGGGATAAGTAGACTTTTGCAATAAGTATATGAGTTCTTTATGACTAATGTGAGTCCATGGATATACGCACACTCAGCCTTCCACTTTGCTAGCCTCTATTGTGCCATGCAAATTTCGTCGGTATCATGCACCCATTATTTACCTTCCTCAAAACAGCCACCATACCTACCTATGATGGCATTTCCATAGCCATTCCGAGATATATTTCCATGCAACTTTCCACCGTTCCGTTATTATGACACGCTCCATCATTGTCATATTGCTCTTTGCATGATCATGTAGTTGACGTTGTATTTGTGGCAAGGCCACCCTCATAATTTTCATACATGTCACTCTTGATTAATTGCATATCCCGGTACACCGCCGGAGGCATTCATACAGAGTCATATTTTGTTCTAAGTATTGAGTTGTAATTCTCGAGTTGTAAATTAATAAAAGTGTGATGATCTTCATTATTAGAGAATTGTCCCAAGTGAGGAAAGGATGGTCAAGACTATTATTCCCCCACAAGTCGGGATGAGACTTCAGACTTTATAAAAATAAAAGAGGCCAAAGAAGCCCATAAAAAAAGAGGTCAAAGAAGCCCACCAAATAAAAAAAGGAGGAAGAAAAAAGAAGAAGAAAAAAAAGAGAAAAGAAAAGAAAGAAAAAAATGAAAAGAGAGAAAAGAGAGAAGGGACAATGCTACTATCTCTTTTCCACACTTGTGCTTCAAAATAGCACCATGATCTTCATGATAGAGAGTCTCTTGTGTTGTTACTTTCATATACTAGTGGGAATTTTACATTATAGAACTTGGCTTGTATATTCCAATGATGGGCTTCCTCAAAATGCCCTAGGTCTTCATGAGCAAGCAAGTTGGATGTACACCCACTTAGTTTCTTTTGTTGAGCTTTCATACATTTATAGCTCTAGTGCATCCATTGCATGGCAATCCCTACTCACTCATATTGATATCTATTGACGGGCATCTCCATAGCCCGTTGATACGCATAGTTGATGTGAGACTATCTTCTCCCTTTTTGTCCTCACAACCACCACCATATACCACCATAGTGCTATGTCCATGGCTTACGCTCATGTATTGTGTAAGAGTTGAAAAAGCTGAAGCGCGTTAAAGTTATGAACCAATTGCTTGGCTCGTCATCGGGGTTGTGCATGATGGGAGTATTTTGTGTAATGAAAATGAAGCATGGCCTAACTATATGATTTTGTAGGGATAAGCTTTCTTTGGCTATGCTATTCTGATAGGACATGATTATTTGTTAGTATGCTTTCAGTATTACTATTTTTATGTTTTATAAGCTTTTATATTGAATCATTTGGATCTGAACAATCATGCCACAACAAATAAAATTACATTGAGAATTATGCTAGGTAGCATTCCACATCAAGTATTCTATTTTTATCATTTACCTACTCGAGGACGAGGAGGAATTAAGCTTGGGGATGCTTGATACGTCTCCAACGTATCTATAATTTTTTATTGTTCCATGCTATTATATTACCTGTTTTGGATGTTTATGGGCTTTACTTTACACTTTTATATCATTTCTGGGACTAACCTACTAACCGGATGCCCAGCCCGTATTGCTGTTATTTTGCCTATTCAGTGTTTCAAAGAAAAGGAATATCAAACGGAGTCCAAACGGAATGAAACCTTCTGGAGCAATCGTTTTGGAACAAACGTAATCCAGAGGACTTGGAGTGCAAGTCAAGAAGCAATCGAGGAGGTCACGAGGGTGGAGGGCGCCCCCCCTACTGGGCGAACCCTCCTGTCTCGTGGGCCCCTCGGGCACCCAGCGACGTACTTCTTCCTCCTATATATACCCATGAACCCCGAGAACATCTGGGGCGACCATGAAAAACTATTTCCACCACCGTGACCTTCTGTATCCGCGAGATCCCATCTTGGAGCCTTCGCCGACGCTCCGCCGGAGGGGGAATTGTCCATGGAGGGCTTCTACATCAACAGATAGCCTCTCCGATGAGTTGTGAGTAGTTTACCACAGACCTTCAGGTCCATAGTTATTAGCTAGATGGCTTCTTCTCTCTCTTTGGATCTCAATACCATGTTCTCCTTGATCTTCCTGGAGATCTATTCGATGTAACTCTTTTTGCGGTGTGTTTGTCGAGATCCGATGAATTGTGGGTTTGTGCTCAAGTTTATCTATGAGAAATATTTGAATCTCCTCTGAATTCTTTTTTGTGTGATTAAGTTATCTTTGCAAGTCTCTTCGAATTATCAGTTTGGTTTGACCTACTAGATTGGTCTTTCTTGAAATGGGAGAAGTGCTTAGCTTTGGGTTCAATCTTATGGTGTCCTTTCCCAGTGACAGCAGGGGCAGCAAGGCACTGATACGTCTCCAACGTATCTATAATTTTTGATTGTTCCATGCTATTATATTACCCCTTTTGGATGTTTATGGGATCTATTTTACACATTTATATCATTTTTGGGACTAACCTACTAACCGGAGGCCCAGCCCGTATTGCTGTTTTTTTGCCTATTTCTGTATTTCGAAGAAAAGGAATATCAAATGGATTCCAAACGGTATAAAACCTTTGGGAGCGTGATTTTGGAACGAACGTGATCCAGAGGACTTGGAGTGCAAGTCAAGAACCAGCGGAAGCTTCCACGAGATAGGAGGGCGCCCCCCCCCATAGGGCGCGCCCCCTGTCTCGTAGGCCCATCGGGCGTCCACCGACGTACTTCTTCCTCCTATATAAGCCTACGTACCCCGAAAACATCTAGGGAGCACCCGAAACACAATTTCCACCGTCGTAACCTTCTGTATCCACGAGATCTCATCTTGGAGCCTTCGCCGGCACTCTACCGGAGGGGGAATTGACCACGGAGGGCTTCTACATCAACACCATAGCCCTTCCGATGAGTTGTGAGTAGTTTACCACAGACCTACGGGTCCATCGTTATTAGCTAGATGCCTTCTTCTCTCTTTTTGGATCTCAATACAATGTTCTCCCCCTCTCTTGTGGAGATCTATTTTGATGTAATCTCTTTTTGCGGTGTGTTTGTCAAGATCCGATGAATTGTGGGTTTATGATCAAGTTTATCTATGAATAATATTTGAATCTTCTCTGAATTCTTATATGTATCATTGAGTTATCTTTGCAAGTCTCTTTGAATTAGCGGTTTGGTTTGGCCTACTAGATTGATCTTTCTTGCCATGGGAGAAGTGCTTAGCTTTGGGTTCAATCTTGCGGTGTCCTTACCCAGTGACAGAAAGGGTTGCAAGGCACGTATTGTATTGTTGCCATCGAGGATAAAAAGATGAAGTTTATATCATATTGCTTGAGTTTATCCCTCTACATCATGTCATCTTGCTTAATGCGTTACTCTGTTCTTTGTGAACTTAATACTCTAGATGCAGGCAGGAGTCGGTCGATGTGTGGAGTAATAGTAGTAGATGCAGGCAGGAGTCGGTCTACTTGTTGCGGACGTGATGCCTATATACATGATCATGCCTAGATAATCTGATAATTATTCGCTTTTCTATCAATTGCTCGACAGTAATTTGTTCACCCACCGTAATACTTATGCTATCTCGAGAGAAGCCTCTAGTGAAACCTATGGCCCCCGGGTCTATCTCTTATCATATTTGCTTCCAATCTACTTTTATTTGCATCTTTACTTTTTGCATCTATATTATAAAATACCAAAAATATATTTATCTTATCATACTATCTCTATCAGATCTCACTATCGCAAGTGGCCGTGAAGGGATTGACAACACCTTTATTGCGTTGGTTGCGAGTTCTTTGTTTGTTTGACTTGTTGAGGAGCCTCCTACTGGATTGATACCTTGGTTCTCAAAAACTGAGGGAAATACTTACGCTACTCTGCTGCATCACCCTTTCCTCTTCAAGGAAAACTAACGCAAGCTCAAGACGTAGCAATAAGGATTTCTGGCGCCGTTGCCGGGGAGGTCTTCGCTCAAGTCAAGACATACCAAGTACCCATCACAAACTCATCACCCTCGCATTTACATTATTTGCCATTTGCCTCTCGTTTTCCTCTCCCCCACCTCACCCTTGCCATTTTATTCGCCCTCTCTTTCCCAATCTCCTCTCTTTTCGCTTGCCGTTTTCCGTTACCCGTGTGTTTTCTCGTTTATCTCGTCGTTATGGCTAGTCCTCCTATCCTTATTATCACTCCCGAACAAGAAATTCTTAGTTTTAAGCAAATGGAGGGTGAATATTTAAAAAATGCTTGGCATAGAATTTGCAATGCCCAATATAAATCTTCTAGGAAGCTTTCCACTTCCGTTCTTCTCCGCAATTTTTATGTAGGCATTACTCCTTGGAATAGATGTGTTCTTGATACTGCTACCGGAGGTGATTTCATGAGTAGCCATACGTTTGATGCTTATAATGCCATGTTGGATTTGTTTGGCCCACCACCTCTTTTGGTCAATGGAACTGTTTTAACTTTAGAACATGTTATGCAACGGCTTGACATTATTGAAAATAAATTTTCCACTGTTGAGTTGATTGAAAATTTGGATAAAAAGATTCATAATCACATCACCCAATATGGATCTAGGGTTGGAGTTACTTCGAAAAATCTTAAAGAAAAAGAACCTTTAGTAAATGAGAAAATAGATCTAGACTCTGCTAGAATCGGTAAACTTGAGGATATCATTACAAACTTAGGTTCCACTTTTTCCTCTATGAAAAATACTCCAAAACCCTCTACTAAAACTGCCAAGTTTGTTTATGTTCCTAAAAATAAGGGTGAATCTTCTAGTAAGGGAGACGCAGATCTCAAATCCATAAGTGTTTATCCCAATTGTCTTTCTATCATTAAGGAACCTTTTGCTACAGTTGAATTTCTTCATTTTTTGCCTAAAGGTTTAGCCATTGCTAAAAGGGGAGAAATCTCTAGAGACCACAAGTGCTCTATTGATGAATCAAGTGTCAAAGATGGCACTACTTAGATCTATCTTCGCTTTTATGCCTAGCTAGGGGCGTTAAACGATAGCGCTAGTTGGGAGGCAACCCAATTTTCTTTGTGTTTTTGTTTTTGTTCCTGTTTAGTATTAAGTTTTTGCTTCTACTTTCTGTTTAGATGTGTTTTTAGCTTCTAATTAGTGTTTGTGCCAAGTAGAACCTATAGGATAAACTATGATGACTAGTCGTCAATCCGTGCATGCGCACGGGCTAGCCTATTTTAGGTAGACGTATATACATTGTACTTCTATTAACATTTTGCCGCATGCAATATTTTTTAGAAGTTAGGTACTTGTACATGAAGGGGGGATAAAAGAGGAATGTAAATATAACTTTCAAAATTACTCTCCAAAATAAATTATAGTTCACGTAATTCATAGAGTATATAATTTAATATATAAATATGAGGTGAAGAATTACGCCTTGGTGCAATGAAGTCATGATCAATGATCCAGTGCCAACTACCAAACCTATAGCAAGCATAAAAATATTTTGTGATGTAAGTTGTTGATGCTGCAGTAAAGTGTGAAGCTTCATTAAATATTTAAATTAATATATGTGGAAGGAATACACACATGTAGAGTATAGTACATGACTCATCTCTGCTTTTATTACTCGTGACAATTTTAATGAAAGGAAATATCGTATACATGAATGCATGTTACTACGAAAGTGGCAAAAACAATATTTCTCTCCCTTTCCTAGAACTCAAACTTATTCTTTGTAACATACCTTATACTCTGAAAAAGGGAAAATAAGTTTTCATTACGAAAGGTTACTATCGTTTCCTCTCATAAAAAGGCGAGTCAAAATCTTGCGTGCTTGCAAAATTCACTGTATAAACATAAATGGAAACAAATGTCATGATATTGCATGTAAACTGCAAATGTAGATGTTTAAATTCTAAGTTTCAGAAAAATATATTAATGTAGTTGGCTGAAATAATAAAACTTTATAGTTAATATTTTTGTGTGTATGTTAACAAAAATACAAAGGAGTGTGTATTTCATTTATTGTCTCATAATTATGACCCACACATTAGTATTGTTTGTGTAACGTGCAAATAAATGCATTCCATATTTAAATGATAGCATAAACATTTACATGTGAGGAAAAAAGTCAGGAATTTCTCATATTTAAAGAGGGATTTGATTGGTATTATTTTGTTGAATTTTTTGTCTAAAAGAAGGCTGTGAGAAAAATGTTTGCACTTGATATGGTCTTATTAGTATATTTTTAAGGAAGATAATGAAAACAGAATAATAAATGTATAGGTAGATAAGTTTGATTTTTCTTATAACAAATATGTCCTCCATGTGTTTCCTATGCCTTAATAACATCATGTCATATTTTTGCATACACCTAATTAAATTGTAAATATGGAAAAACAGCTGCTCAAGCCTAACTTAATTATATGCAGTACAAATTATAGGACAAAACTGTAGGCATTTAGAAAATATGAATAACGTAAAATTCCCAATCGCAGGCTTGTTCAAATTAATGCCTAGCACAATATGCTCTTTAAAGAACAGAGGGTGACAAAATTTCGATATACTTTTAGACATAGCAGAACAATAAATATTGCGGATTGATCTGAAAGAGCTCCATGTGCTCATATATAAAACTGGAAGTTGCTAGTGTCTGTAGATTTAAATTCCTCTTTTTTTATCGTCTCTTCACTGGAAGATAACATGTATAATTTAGCATGTTTACGTGCAGACATAGCAATCGGCCACCTACAGAATGTTGATCTGACATACAATTGGAAACTTAGATCGCAAGACATACTATACTTCTAATCAATTATTCATGCCTTCAAATACTTTAGTCTAGAAACCAACCAAATCAATTATTAGAAGGGAAAGAAACTAAGAAATAAAAGGACTGATGGATAATGTCTTTTCAACAAAATAGCAGTGCAACACACCATCTGTACATAAAAACTGTACGTAGTTATCATGCATGCATAGGATACATGATCCCCAATTTCATCATAAACCAGCTAAAGTGAGAAAAACATACATCTATACTATCTGCCCATGCCGTCCAGACACGCCGTCGCCAGCTGCTGCACCACGGCCTAACACCTCAAGATACCACATGACAATGATTGGAGGTGGAGTCCCGTAGCAAACTGTTGTTCTGGGTCTCTACCGGCCTGCTCGCAGTAGCCATATTGATGTCCTGGCCGGACAAAAAACAGTGCTGCTATTGCCAGCTAATAATGTTATGTGGCTGTCTTCCAAATTGAACTACAAAGGTATGACCACATTACCTATAAACAGTGTGATAAATAAATGGAATATGTTTAAGTATGATTTTTGAAAGACATGGTTGAACTCTAATAAACCAAATTCCTAGATGAGGTTAGAGAGGACGGCTAGGTTACATAGCTATTGTCTCTAGGAAACAACAGAATCAAAGTAGTAACATGCAGGCTATTGATCTGTTGCTACAGTCTCTGCAGGGAATAAGTTCAGAAATAATGACAATCACTTGCCGGTGTATTAAACTAAGCATTATTTTGCATGCTTGAACATTAGTAAAGCAATCTAAATTTTATCATAGTGCAACTACAGATAATGTATAAAAGTTATTGAAAATCCCAGTCACGGAATTAGCACTTATGTGAAGCTCCTGATGCCCAGAGACATGGACGCAGCACAAACCTGTTGATACTCCCGGCAAGGCCCGATGACGACGTCGACGGCGGCAGTTCCTCTGTGATAAAATCTGTATTAATCGAAGAAGGATGCATCAACGTAAAGGTTGCTAGCTAGCTAACATAGAGTGCTTGATTCTAGCAAGATGCACACACAATACACGCACGCAGAATCACTGGATTGATTACAGACTTAGACTACTACTTGGACATGTACATGTACAAAATACGCCCAATTGACGCCACTATTCACATATGCATGTGCATCCATAACGTGATGATGTTTATGCTATGGATATGAATCTGACCTTCTCCTATGCGATGGAATCTACTTCTTGGCTGCAACACATCTTATGCTGCCGGCAATGGGGTTGTGCCTGCGGACGATGGATGGCACTGGCGGCGGCGGCGGCGGCGGCGGGCTTTGTGGTACGTCGCCGCGTATAGGTCGAGCACATAATCAGGAGAGACGGTCTCGCAAGACTATTACGTGGTTAGTTAGCATTCTTTTTTTGTTAGCCTAGGTATAGAATAGATAGATAGATTTGGTTGTGGGAGAGAGATAGGTACGTCAGTTTTTTTACACCTAAGAGATTTCAATCGTGGGGGAGATAACCATGAGATTTTTTTTCTTTTTGGGAGAGGTTCAAGAGAGATCTACACCATAATAATTTGGTCCCACCAGATTAACGGCTCCTAATTACTGATTAACATGGTAATTTCTAGGGAGTCACAAATTAGTATAGGTATAGATAGTTGATTTGATTCTGCTGAAAAACAGAAACTTTGCGCTCACGAGAAAACTTCCAATAAATCACAGAAACGTGATTTTGCATTGCTTCTTTTTGCTGATGATCAATAAACAAATTTTCCAGTACGTCCTATTTTGGTAGGATTTTTAGAGTTCCAGAAGTTTGCGTTAGTTACAGATTGCTACAGACTGTTCTGTTTTTGACAGATTCTGTTTTTCGTGTGTTGTTTGCTTATTTTGATGCATCTATGGCTAGTAAAATAGTTTATAAACCATAGAGAAGTTGGAATACGGTAGGTTTAACACCAAAATAAATAAATAATGAGTTCATTACAGTACCTTATGTGGTGGTTTTGTTTTCTTTCACTAACGGAGCTTGTAAGATTTCCTGTTGAGTTTTGTGTTGTGAAGTTTTCAAGTTTTGGGTAAAGCTTTTATGGACTATGGAATAAAGGGTGGCAAAAGCCTAAGCTTGGGGATTCCCATGGCACCCCAAGATATTCAAGGATGGCCAAAAGCCTAAGCTTGGGGATGCCCCGGGAAGGCATCCCCTCTTTCATCTTCGTTCATTGGTAACTTTACTTGGAGCTATATTTTTATTCGCCACATGATATGTGTTTTGCTTGGAGCGTCAAGTATTATATTAGTCTTCGATTTTTAGTCTACCACAATCATCCTCGCTGTACACACATTTTGGGAGAAGCCTATTTTATTAGAATTTGCTCGAATACTCTATGTGCTTCACTTATATCTTTTGAGCTTGATAGTTTTTGCTCTAGTGCTTCACTTATACTTTTTAGAGCACGGTGGTGAATTATTTTGTAGAAATTGCTATTCTCTCATGCTTCACTTATATCTATTTTAGAGTCTTTTAGAATAGCATGGTATTTGCTATGCTTATAAATTTGTCCTAGAATGATGAGCATCCAAGTTGGGTATAATAAAAACTATCATAGGAAGTGAATTGGATGCTATGATCAATTTGATACTTGATAATTGTTTTGAGATATGGAGGTAGTGATATTAAAGTCATGCTAGTTGGGTGATTATGAATTTAAAGAATGCTTGTGTTGAAGTTAGCAAGTCCCGTAGCATGCACGTATGGTTAAAGTTGTGTAACAAATTTGAAACATGAAGTGTACCTGGCTTGTGCATCCTTATGAGTGGTGGTCGGGGACGAGCGATGGTCTTTTCCTACCAATCTATCCCCCTAGGAGCATGCGCGTAGTGCTTGATTTTTGATGGCTTCTAAATTTTTGCAATAAGTATATGAGTTCTTTTGACTAATGTTGAGTCCATGGATTATACACACTTTTACCTTTCCACCATCGCTAGCCTCTTCGGTATCGTGCATTGCCCTTTCTCACCTTGAGAGTTGGTGCAAACTTCACCGGTACATCCAAACCCCATGATATGATACGCTCTATCACACATAAATCTCCTTATATCTTCCTCAAAACAGCCACCATACCTACCTATTATGGCATTTCCGTAGCCATTCCGAGATATATTGCCATGCAACTTTCCACCGTTCCGTTTATCATCATCATGACATACATTACTTTTGTCATATTGCCATTGCATGATCATGTAGTTGACATCGTATTTGTGGCAAGGCCACCATGCATTATTTTTCACACATGTCACTCTGATTCGTTGCACCATCCCAGTACACCTTCGGAGGCATTCATATAGAGTCATATATTGTTCTAGTTTTGAGTTGTAATTCTTATGTTGTAATCAATAGAAGTGTGATGATCATCATTTTTAGAGCATTGCCCAAAAAAAGGAAGAAAAAAAGAAGAAAGGCCCAAAAGAGAAAAAAAAGGAAAAAAGAAAATAAATAAAAAGGGCAATGCTACTATCTCTTTTTCCACACTTGTGCTTCAAAGTAGCACTTTGTTCTTTATGTAGTGAGTCTCATATATTGTGCTTAAAAGTAGCACCATGTTTTTCATGTAGAGAGTCTCAAAAGTTGTCTTTTTCATACTAGTGGGAATTTTTCATTATAGAACTTGGCTTGTATATTCCTACGATGGGCTTCCTCAAATGCCCTAGGTCTTCGTGAGCAAGCAAGTTGGATGCACACCCACTAGTTTTCTTTTGTTGAGCATCTATTTATAGCTCTAGTGCATCCGTTGCATGGCAATCCCTACTCCTTATCTTGACATCAATTGATGGGCATCTCCATAGCCCGTTGATTATCCTCGTCAATGTCAGACTTTTTTTTGTCTTCTCCACACAATCCCCATCATTATATTCTATTCCACCCATAGTGCTATATCCATGGCTCACGCTCATGTATTGCATGAAGGTTGAAAAAGTTTGAAATTATTTAAGTATGAAACAATTGCTTGGCTTGTCATCGGGGGTATAGAAGTTGGGAACATCTTTGTGTGACGAAAATGAAGCATAGCCTAACTATATGATTTTGTAGGGATGAACTTTCTTTTGCCATGTTATTTTGAGAAGACATGATTGCTTTGATTAGTATGCTTGAAGTGTTACTATTTCTTTTATCAATATGAACTTTTATTTTGAATCATTCGGATCTGAACATTCATGCCACAATGAAGAAAATTACATTAAGAATTATGCTAGGTAGCATTCCACATCAAAAATTCTCTTTTTATCATTTACCTACTCGAGGACGAGCAGGAATTAAGCTTGGGGATGCTTGATACGTCTCCAACGTATCTATAATTTTTGATTGTTCCATGCTATTATGTTACCCCTTTTGGATGTTTATGGGCTTTATTTTACACATTTATATCATTGTTGGGAATAACCTACTAACCGGAGGCCCAACCTGTATTGCTGTTTTTTGCCTATTTCAGTATTTCAAAGAAAAAAGGAATATCAAACGGAGTCCAAACGGAATGAAACCTTCGGGAGCATGATTTTTTGAACGAATGTGATCCAGAGGAGTTGGAGTGCAAGTCAAGAAGTAGCCGAAGCTTCCACGAGATAGGAGGGCGCCCCCTCCCCCCTTATAGGGCGCGCTCCCCTGTCTCGTGGGCCCCTCGGGCGTCCACCGACGTACTTCTTCCTCCTATATAAGCCTATGTACCCCGAAAACATCCAGGGAGCACCCGAAACACAATTTCCACCACCGTAACCTTCTGTATCCACGAGACCTCATCTTGGAGCCTTCACCGGCACTCTGCCGGAGGGGGAATTGACCACGGAGGGCTTCTACATCAACACCATAGCCCTTCCGATGAGTTGTGAGTAGTTTACCACAGACCTACGGGTCCACAGTTATTAGCTAGATGGCTTCTTCTCTCTTTTTGGATCTCAATACAATGTTCTCCCCCTCTCTTGTGGAGATCTATTTTGATGTAATCTCTTTTTGCGGTGTGTTTGTCGAGATCCGATGAATTGTGGGTTTATGATCAAGTTTATCTATGAATAATATTTGAATCTTCTCTGAATTCTTTTATGTATGATTGAGTTATCTTTGCAAGTCTCTTCGAATTATCAGTTTGGTTTGGCCTACTAGATTGATCTTTCTTGCCATGGGAGAAGTGCTTAGCTTTGGGTTCAATCTTGTGGTGTCCTTACCCAGTGACAGAAAGGGTTGCAAGTCACGTATTGTATTGTTGCCGTCGAGGATAAAAAGGTGGGGTTTATATCATATTGCTTGAGTTTATCCCTCTACATTATGTCATCTTGCTTAATGCGTTACACTGTTCTTTGTGAACTTAATACTCTAGATGCAGGCAGGAGTCGGTCGATGTGTGGAGTAATAGTAGTAGATGCAGGCAGGAGTCGGTCTACTTGTTGCGGACGTGATGCCTATATACATGATCATGCCTAGATAATCTGATAATTATTCGCTTGTCTATCAATTACTCGACAGTAATTTGTTCACCCACAGTAATACTTATGCTATCTCGAGAGAAGCCTCTAGTGAAACCTATGGCCCCCGGGTCTATCTCTTATAATATTTTCTTCCAATCTACTCTTATTTGCATCTTTACTTTCTGCATCTATATCATAAAATATCAAAAATATATTTATCTTATCATACTATCTCTATCAGATCTCACTATCGCGAGTGGCCGTGAAGGGTTTGACAACCCCTTTATTGCGTTGGTTGCGAGTTCTTTGTTTATTTGTGTAGGTTCGTGGGACTTGTTGAGGAGCCTCCTACTGGATTGATACCTTGATTCTCAAAAACTAAGGGAAATACTTACGCTACTCTGCTGCATCACCCTTTCCTCTTCAAGGAAAACCAACGCAAGCTCAAGATGTAGCAAGCCCGTATTGTATTGTTGCCATCGAGGATAAAAAGATGGGGTTTATATCATATTGCATGAGTTTATCCCGCTACATCATGTCATCTTTCTTAATGCGTTACTCCATTCTTTATGAACTTAATACTCTAGATGCATGCTGGATAGCGGTCGATGTGTGGAGTAATAGTAGTAGATGCAGGCAGGAGTAGGTCTACTTGTCACGGACGTGATGCCTATATACATGATCATGCCTAGATAATCTCATAATTATTCGCTTTTCTATCAATTGCTCGACAGTAATTTGTTCACCCATCGTAATAATTATGCTATCTTGAGAGTAGCCACTAGTGAAACCTATGGCCCCCGGGTCTATCTCTTATCATATAAGCTTGCTATTTACTTCTATTTGCATCTTTACTTTTCCAATCTATATTATAAATTACCAAAAATATATTTATCTTAACATATTATCTATATCATATCTCACTTTCGCAAGTGGCCGTGAAGGGATTGACAACCCCTTTATTGCGTTGGTTGTGAGTTCTTGTTTGTTTTTGTAGGTGCGTGGGACTTGTGAGGAGTCTCCTACTGGATTGATACCTTGGTTCTCAAAAACTGAGGAAAATACTTACGCTACTATTGCTGCATCACCCTTTCCTCTTCAAGGAAAACCAACGCAAACTCAAGACATAGAATTGATGTCATGTGCAAAGTGCCACAAATCTGCCCAGCCATATGGTACTATCCACAAGTGTGCTGGTGTAGATTGTTCCTGCACCGATGCAGTACCGAGGTATCTATCTTGCATGAGTGTGTATTTGTTTTCATGTGATATGTTCATTAGGTGTTTACCTGATGCATGATGTGATGCAGGTATCGGATCTGTGTCGTAGGTGCTGACGACACAGGGGAAGCTGAGTTCGTCCTGTTTGATAGGGCGGGAAAAGATCTTGTTGGAAAATCTTTGATTACTATGATCCATGAAGGAAAATCCAACCGTGTTCCACTTGATAAGATAGTTCGGATGGCACGTGGGAATGACATTGTGCCCCGAGAAATTACTGCACTCATTGGACAGAGATATGCATTTGTGGTGTTTATCTCCTCAAAGAGCTTCTTACCTCACACTAAAATGACCTCATTCCAAGTCAACAGGCTAGATGTGCCCAATGAAACAGCCGTGAAAAATGCGGTTGTGTATCGCAAGGCAAACTCACCCAGGCAATCTGAGAGTGATACTGGTTCACTCACTTGTGCTGGGTTATCAACTGGTGCGCCGCTCACTGGGTCCATTCCACCATTATCACTCACAAATAGCGAGAATGCTGACGAGATTGTTCATGAGGGATTATACTCAAAGGTATTAATCCTATGTCAAAATGTACCATTCATGTTGATTTGCATTTATCCTCTATGTGTTCTTTTGCTCAATTGCCATGTGTCTTCTTTTTTATAGGAGCTTGCCGCTCCTGAAGCCAATAAGAATTGTTCTTCACCAGCTTCTGTCAACAAAAGGTATGAGAATTCTTCTAGCAAAAGTGATCCAGGACGCCGTACATTAACACTTTTAGATCGATGATATGACTTTGTCAAATTTGTGACCTGCAGTGCCACTACACATATGGTGGCAGCAAGTGGTGTGCCTAAGTCTGGGCTGCGTAAACCTCTGTTTTCGGATGGCCGTGCTCAGGTACATTCTTTCATTTGCTTGGCAGAACTTCATTTAGATCTCTCGACGTACTTGCTTGGTAGTCGGTTGACATGATGTATCTATTTATGCCTTCTAGGGGCCTGCAAAGATGATTGGCGGCTCCGCTGTTCTCGGTGATGAGATTGCTGCTGCCTCAGGGTATATATCTGGTCTGAAACAATTGCTTAGCAATATATGCATAATTCTTGCCTTCTTTTACATACTGGCTATTTGTCATTGAAACAGATCAACCGAAGGCCTGGTGGAAGATGAAGACGAGGCTTCTGCGGCCAAAAGGGCCAAGCTGTAGATCAGCCGCCCTTAGGCAGAAAGTTCTTTTGGTGTGCTCGCTAGGCACCATCTTTATCATTGGCTACCTCTTGTTCTGTACGTGGTTTGGTTCTTACCCGAACTTGTGTTTCTTACAAGAGCATAGAGCGGTGGTTAGGTGTCCGCTCGAAATGATGGCCCAGCAGATGGATGACTCGATGTGGGTTAGATGGTGAAGCTTCTCTTTAGGTCTATCGCCCCTTTTGTCGTGCCGTGTTGTTTATGATGTGATGTTTCGGTCTGTCAGTCTCAAAAAACTTCAGTCTGCTGCTTGTGGCTGAACATTCGCTGTCAGTATTAGGATCAGCGTTGGCCTTTGCTATTGTGTGGTGTTTGCTTAGCTTTTGGTTGCTGGTGATGTAAAGAGAAGCTTGCCTATCTTATTTAGTATGCCCGTTGTCCATGCTATGGTCTATGTTGATGTATGCGGTCTATGTGAGTTTGGGTTATACCTGTTGCCCATTGTGAACTAATCGTGCTATTCGAATTGGTTTTGCTGCTGGATAGATTGCTTAATCAAATTTAACTGGCAGTTGTGGTGCCCCTCGATGTTTTTTATGGTTTGTATTTGTGTTTTACAAGTCTTTACAAACTTCTACTCGCTTGTTATGGTCCTTTCTTAATCTATTTATTTTCCTGTTATAGTTGTCTCTCCAATCTAAGTGATTTGGGATTTCGGTATCTGCCTCTAATTTGTGGAGTTAGAATTTTGTGGTCCATCACTGTTGGTGTATGCGCCTCTTACAGATTTTAGCATATATCTATTCTAGTAGATCGTTTGTTTAAAGATTTGCTCTCTACTTTTATTATTTGTAAATATGTCAAATCTTGGGTGTATAATTTTAGTATACACAGTCTGAGGTGCTATTCATTGTGTTCTTGCAGCCACCACGGCATGTATATTTGCCTTCCAGTATGGTTTGGTTCAGACACTGCCTGCCATGAAATAGCAGCTATTTGCCAGTTATTTTTCTTTTGTGAGAATCTTCTATTTCCCAGTTGGGTTATACCTGTGGGTCTGTAGAGTGGACAGTGTTTGTTCTTGCGTGTATGGGCCTGTATGTGCGCGTGCCCAATAACTGTTGCAATGGGTCTCGTTGGTCATATTATATATCATAGAGGGGGCACGGCTCTATCCGTGTTGACCTAAACCCTAACTCAGTTGAGGCTGGTCTCTGTTTCCCTTTGCCGACGGCGAACTCTATCGATAAGACAAATGGATCGACGGGGTTTCTTCTCACTGGTCGGTGTGCTCGAGACGTGGTTGGTGCAACCGCCTTGCAGGTCGTACGGAACAATCAGCCCGATGATGAGCCAATTAAGAACCTGTACCACGCTGCTACTCGGACGAGGTTTCCACCAGCTGAATTTAAGGCCCTTATCTCCAAGAAGTTCAAATTTGTTGTCCGGGTTAGCCAGGATAGCTTCAGGTCAAGGCGCCCGATGTTTCATGTTATGGCATTTGAATCTTGTGTTGTTCTGATGCCGCACCAATCATCGCTTGATGTCGCCGTGCCCCTTGGTGGTTGATCGGGTGCTTCTTGGTGGTTGATCAGGAGTTATATCTGCTTCTGCTGTTGGCAGATTATATACGTGACGTTTGCTTACGAGCGTTTGTAATATATTCCGTGTACTCTATATTCTGTATGTACTTGAAGTATGTATTTTGTGATCCTCCTTATGTTGCTTTCTGATACTCTGTTGGCCGATCATCTGAAGGCTTGTGTTCCTACCTGAAAATCTTAGTGACTGTTTTATTCATCTACCCTTGCAATCAGTTTGTTAATTTGATTGGTGGTTCGTTCTGCCTCGGCAGTTTATCGATTCTTTTGGAGACTATACTGACGCTGCTAACATATATGCTTCATACATTTTCCAATTGAGTGGACTACTTGATGTGTGTACTTTTTGAAGGGTAACATGGGCCGACAAATGCAACAAAAACGAATGTTTTAACGCCTTGAAATTATTTGTCACAAAAATATGAAAAACGTGAAAAGAACATCTCTTGCTCATCACCTTGTTTCATTGGTTGTGATGTGATTGTCTCATGTATCAAGACATTGAGCCATGCTTTGAACTGACGAGCAGCAAACAAGCTGGGAAATGTGTCGTCTACAATGCTCGCAAGGATTTATTTGGCAGACGCAAGCGTGGCCGCGAAGAGTAAAAAGGTATTTAAAAAACCAAAATGAATCTTCGATGCTTTTATATGTTCTAATCAAAGACTTGTCTTTGGCACTTACAGTGGCTAAGTTTGATTGGATCAAGCAGTGCAATGCAGTGACCGTTTGATGCCACGTCTAAGATTATAGTTAGCTATGTACCATTCTTACATATGGCTTGTATTATGCACTTTAATATTACGATGTGCACCAATCGTTTGCTGTACCGTTCTTAGGTATGGTTTGTATCAGACACTACGAAGTCGCTGTGTGAAGCGAACATTCGCCGTTTTGTGTAGTAGCTACATGAACCATTGTACTGGTCATGTAAATGGCATGCTGCCTGTGCTTTGCACATGTCCTATGAACAACTATAGTCTATGATATATGCTTCGCGGTTCTTTGACAATTTGTCCGACTTGTATGACTATGGTCACCTGACGACGCCTCTGTGAATAGTTGGTCCTTTTGATAGCAGACAAAATATGTTCTCCTTCTCTCTGCAAACTGAAGGTACCTGAAAAAGCCGACTGGCAGACACTTCTTTGTGAGACGGCCAAAGTACCTGAAACTCGGATAAACTGAGCATATATCATGTTATTCTTCTGTTGGTCTGTGATTGCAACATGGTGTTTATGTTTCAAAATAATAAGCTGTATATCTATGTGAAGAAAACGAATCGGACACAGATCCGTGATAAACTTATTTGTTCTCCTAAACAGATACAACTCCTTATCAAAAAGCAAATCGTCATTAATTATTCACTCTGTCATGCTTCTCTTCAGAAGAAAATAACTCACATATAAATACATTTTTACTAATTAGTAAGCCAACTAAAAACTATTTATTTGTTTTAGATAATTATAGGACCGAACCGCATATGAGCTATCAGTGGCCTTCTCAATTGTAGAACCAGGCCAAAAAACAAGCCCATCATAGCCAATTTTAGAGGCCCATACGACTAAAGCCCGTACCCATCTAATTCAGGCCACACACCCTATATAAACAGTAGGAAGCTAGGGTTTGACCTAAATCCCCAATCACTCCTAGCTCCTCTCTCTGCTCGTCGACGCACGGCGACACCTACGCCGTCGGCTTCGACAGTCAATCCTCAACGCCTGTCACAACAGAGGTTAGTTAACGGCTTGGTTCCTCTATCCCTCTTTCTCTGCTTTATCCACACTCAAATCTCACTCTTGTGGCTCAGATCCAGCACACATCGCATGTAGGACGGGGACATTAGAGCTGTTTGCAAGAAGGGATCCCCAGGCTCGGCATCATCGAGGACAGGACTCTCTGAACCAAAGGTAACAACGAACTGACTTCACATTGTTATCATGTTCTCCGGTTGATTTAGAGGACTAGACCACGTATCACTTGTTTTCATGGTAAATCTTGGCACAAGTATGTCTTTTCCAGTGTATTTAGTCCATCAGCGTGTTTCTTTCCGAGCACCTCTAAGAAAACGTGTTTTGAGCAGATTTCAGTGCAAGTGAAATGCTCGGGAGAGTATTTTTTATTATGCTCAGGGCATCTTTTATTCAAAGACAACAAATGCAAGGGATTATTAAAGGAAAACCCAAGATTGCAGTCCCATGTCCAAACAAATCTACATGACTGAATATGTTACCCGTTTTTGTTATCATAACGGAAAGCAGAGGATATTTTAGAGGTTTGAACAAGTGCAGAATTTCTTTTCAAACATAACCAGGAAAAAAATCATATAGGACTTTCCACCAGCTCCATTCCACCAGCTCCATGGCTAACCCAAAGCAATGACTTTCCTGTCCGCCATGAACTAGAAAATATTGATATAGGAACGTCTTTCAAATGTTAGGATATAAAGTGCAGGTTTTCTTATGCTTTATACACAACATGGTTCTCTTCCTTTTATGCATAATTTCCTGAGTTCAATAAAATTATCAAAAAACTCCAAAGCCGAGTTTGTTTCTCACTTCCTTTTGGTAGTTAGGATGTGAAGTTGGAATAAGAGAGGAAAAGGGAACTATGTTAATTGAATAATTTCATCCTGGTGAACGGTTGTTCGCCTTGCTATCCAGGCACAGATCACATAGCTGCTGGCTTCAAAGCATCACCATTTCCAACTGCTACCTGGTTTGTATTCGTTCAGTCCCGTATTACTAGCTTTGAAACGAAAAGAGGCCTTATTTATTTCTGTTGCAAAAGTCATGGTTCTGGAACAGAACTTCTGTTCATTCCTGCAAAATTACAAGAGAAAATAATGTTGACAAATGATTATGACTGCTTATTTATTTCTTGGTGTTAGATTACTAATACAACAACAAACAACAACAACAAAGCCTTTAGTCCCAAACAAGTTGGGATAGGCTAGAGGTGAAACCCATAAGATCTCACAACCAACTCATGGCTCTGGCACATGGATAGCAAGCTTCCACGCACCCCTGTCCATAGCTAGCTCTTTGTCGATACTCCAATCCTTCAGGTCTCTCTTAACGGACTCCTCCCATGTCAAATTCGGTCGACCCCGCCCTCTCTTGACATTCTCCGCACGCTTTAGCCGTCCTCTATGCACTGGAGCTTCTGGAGGCCTGCACTGAATATGCCCAAACCATCTCAAACGATGTTGGACAAGCTTCTCCTCAATTGGTGCTACCCCAACTCTATCTCGTATATCATCATTCCGGACTCGATCCTTCCTCGTGTGGCCACACATCCATCTCAACATACGCATCTTGGCCACACCTAACGTATTTCTTGGTGTTAGATTACTAATGTGGAGAACTATAATCTTTATTGATGGTCGCTTGATGGCGCTGAGCATCATGTAAGGTCGTTAGAATTCATATATGAATCAACATATTCTACCGCTGCTAATTAGCATGTTTGGTCTAGGTAAAACAGGGCATCATGCATCATAAACTAAAATACTGCTGTGGCACCAAACCGTTAGTTCGCAAGTCATTTTGTTTCAGCGCAGGGCGAATTTACTCAGTGTAGCAACATGTTTTTAAATATACTTCTTTCCTGAGTTCAGTTCGTTTTTCATCTTACAGTAACACTAAGTACAAAGTGTTTGATGATACACCTAACCTTGATTTAGTTTGATCAACAGAACTTAAACTCCTTATTCCCTGCTTTACAAATGAATACACTGGCTTGTGAGACTATCCTTTGTAAATCAATCATTTGATCATTTTCTTTCCTCTGCAGGAAGATGACTATGTAATAATGATTCCCAATTCCCACATCTTTGCCCTTATGCTTCAAGCTCTCAAGTTGCCCCCTGCAACTTACCATCACAAGACATGTCTGGGCAACGAGTCCCGTGTGATGGTTACTTTCAATTCATCGTTGCAGTTAGTCAATGGTTTGCTTGTTCCAACCTCGATATCTGGTGTGATCTCAAAGAACTATGATGAAGCAAAAGACATTGCTGCTATGGCATCCATTATGTTTATGGAGGATGCATGTGGCAAGGAAATCAGGGATTATCACTACATCCACGTTAAAAGGCTGGAAAATAAAGTCACACACCTGGTAAGGTTGATGTGTGCAGCAAAAAAGACAATAAAGAAGGTACTCAGAGGATGGTACTATGCTGTCAGATACATGAGCTCGTATTCTACCCAGATACAGAATACCACAGCTGCTCGGTGCCGAAGAGGGCATGACAACACCAAAGGGGCTATGAAAACAACACTCGCAAGCACAGGAATTGGCAAAAAGACTACGTTATATTGGCATTAAATCGGAGCAGCGCCTAGAGACCACAGATAGTATCTAGTGAGCTGCGGTCAGCACATCATACACAGCATGTTTACAAAGCATTGCCTTTGCCCTTTTAATGCTCTTCTATATCCTATTATATTTGTAATGGAAGGTGCCACCTGGTAGTATGTTACTGTTCTCACTTTGCTTTGAACAAGGAATGTACAGACTTTATGTTTTTAGTTCCTATCTCTGTCCTAAACACTATCCCTGATCGTACGAAAGCACCGAGCTTGATTCTGTCTTATATTCTGATTGTCAGCTTCTGTTCAATGATGTTATTTTCTAACACAAATAATTGCTCGTACATCTGGTTCTCTACATACAATTTGCTACATGCTCTGTCAAAACGTTGTGACCGGCACCCCCGCGCCAAGGCGCGAACCCGATCTAGTAGTGAAGAGTAACTTACACTAGTAACATGCATATGGTACTAGTCTATGTTACTACCTTCATAATGTGTAGTAACATATGGATGGTAACATGCAAGCTTTCATTAATTGAGATATAGACTCATTTTATCTCGGGATGTGTTATGTTAGAGTAACACATTACGTTACCACAAACATATCTCTCCTCATTAACTTCATGCCATATAAGCAAATTGGTCTTGGGATGTGTTATGTTACTACTTAAGTTACTCCCACTATGACTAGCCTTAATGTTGTTTGGCCCAATATGAGCCTATGTAGATGTGCTATATTAATTGTACTACCCCCTCCATTCCAAAATAGATGACTCAACTTTATACTAACTTTAGGTCTATTTTGGAATGGAGGGAGTACTAATTAGTGCATTTGGAGAGTTGGAAACGGTGACTCCATTGATATATGGCGAGACCCATGGGTCCCTACAAGCCCGGACAGAAAGGTAATGACGCCAAGAGGAAATATTGTTATTAAAGGGTGTCCGAATTAATTGATCCACGGTTGGGACAATGGGATGAAGATCTGGTTCGGTCTTTGTTTACTCTCGTCGACGCAGCTAGAATTTTGAGTATCCCGTTAAGCTTGAATGGATTTGATGAATTTGTTGCTTGGCATTATAATTGAAACGGAATGTTCTCGGTGAGATCGGCCTACCATGTTCAATGGAGACACCAATTCAGGAATTCCTACCAATATATGGCTTCGTCTTCAAGAGGATCAAACCCATATGGAAGAAAGTATGGAAATTATTTGTTCCGGGGAAAGTTAAAACTTTTGTGTGGAAGGTACTACATGGAGCTATCCCGGCTAAATCAGTTCTGGTGAATCGACACATAGGGACGAACAGCTTGTGCCCAATTTGTCATACGTATGCAGAAGACTTGAAGCACCTTCTGTTTGATTGTTCCACGGCGCAGGAGCTCTGGAAAATGTTACAGCTAAATAAACTAATTGCGGATGCATGTGTTTTTGATCGTGCGGGGTCTGCGATACTGGAACAACTGTTGGACTCATTAACAGGCCTCTATCCCGGATTACCCCAAGTAGGAATCGTGGAAGTTGTGGCGATCGCTACCTGGTACCTATGGTGGATCAAAAGATCGGTCACGCATAAGGAGAGAACTCCGCCAGCAGCAAGTTGGAAGCTTTCTATATTGGCTTTGTGCACAAAGTTTACAAAATCAAGCCAGCGAGATGAGGACAGAAGCATAACTAAATGGACCAAGCCAGATTCTAGTCATATTAAACTAAATGTGGATGGATCTTATCACAATGATGAAGGAGTTGGCTCGACGAGTGCAATCCTGAGAGATATGTACGGGAACTTCCTTGGTGGCTCTTGCTCTTTTTTCCCAAACGCCTCGTCAGCTTCTATGATGGAAGCCCAGGCTATGAAAGAAGGTCTAAAGCTAGCAGTATCATTAGGCTACAATAGAATTGTGGCAGAATCTTATTGTTTGGAAGTCATTGAAGCTTGTGGAGGAGGTAATACTTGGTGGCATGAAGGAGCTGCGATCTTTGCAGATTGTGTTGATCTAGTTGTGGAGATAGGTTCCGTTCAGTTTACTCATTGTCTTCGGGAAGCCAATGGTGTCGCGCATGAGATTGCTAAGTATAGCTATGAGAATCATTTATCTTGTAATTGGATAGATGACTGCCCCTCTTTCATTCATGAATCTCTTGTGAATGATGTAAGTGTGTTAATTTAATCAATAAAGCAAGCGATGATGGCATTCCCTAAGAAAATGCATTTGCTCTGGCGGGACGCGTCCACAAAGTACGGGACCATCTGCATTGGTGGTTCTGTGTTAGCTCGGATTTTACAGCGAAAGCGATTGGCTTATTTTCTTGCATCCCTACCTTGCTCCTGTGCATCAGCAGAGCGTTCATGTGACGCCCCCGATTCAATCATACACTAATCATACACGCAAATGTGTACGATCAAGATCAGGGACTCATGGGAAGATATCACAACACAACTCTAAACACAGATAAAAGAATGAAAGCTTTATATTACAAGCCAAGGGCCTCTAGGGCTCGAATAGAAGCTCGATACACAAGAGTCAGCGAAAGCAAAAATATCTGAGTAGAGACATAAGTTAAACAAGGATGCCTTAAGAAAGCTAGCACAAAAGCAACACGATCGAAGAGGCAAGGCCTCCTACCTGGGACCTCCTAACTACTCCTGGTCGTCGGCGGCCTCCATGTAGTAGCATCAATCGGCGGTAGCATCTGGATCTAGGGATCCATCAACTGGTTGCATCAACCAGAAAGAAGAAAGAATGGGGAAAGGGGTAGCAAAGCAACCGTGAGTACTCATCCAAAGTACTCGCAAGCATCAGATCTATACTAAGTATGCATTGCTATCAAAAGGAAGGTTTGTATTTGTGGACTGAAGTGCAGAATGCCAAAATAGAGGGGAAGGCCTAGCCTATCCAAGACTAGCATCTTCAAGCATCTCCAAGCATCTTGCAGCATGTAGAAGCGTAAAGAATAGCATGTTAATATTAAACAAGCATGTTGTAACATCAACGCCCAGAGATCCTTCCTCGACCCCCCGCGAGAAAGCCATCTCGGAGCCACATATCCATCACATATCTCAGGTATCCATTTCTAGTTATATAAGATCAGGATATAAGTCTGAACGTCCATTACCGCGGACACATTATTCGAATATAAATCTTCCCTACAGGGGTGCACCACGTTACCCAACACGCTTGATTAGTTTGGCCGGACACACTTTTCTGGGTCAATGCCCGGGCTCGGAAGATAAACACATCGCAGCCCTACCTAGGCTCAGCACAAAGGTCCCCGTTGGTCTACATCCTAAGCACTTTGGGTTCTTGGGCCCATTGCCCGCAACACTCCGGGTCGTTGCGAGCAGGGTGGATACCAGCACCGCCTGGGATGGCCAGCACGATCCGACCGTGCCGCACTGCTGAACTGGACGTCTGACAAAGCTTCGGCTGATACTGCAATGTCGAGGCCCATATTATTCTCGCGTGGTGGTTAGTGCGTAAAGGCCAGAGGCCAACTCAGAACAAATACCCAAACCTGTTAGTGCATTGGGGGCTCGTGGAGACGAGCAGAGACTCACGATAATGTGACCTCGTCGCCCCGTCTCGTGGTCTTACGTCCCGAGTTTTAAGGGGTGGAATAAGGGGGGGAAACTCGAGAAGGACGAAGCTCAACACATGATAGGTACTTGGGGGCTATCTCAGTGAACATGGCATAGAGGCATCTCTCGAGTTGAAATTTAAGAAAGTTATAGTGAGCCAGGTAAGAAGGTACAATAATATGCTTCAACAGGGTAGGAAATCGTTTGTTGCCTGAAACGGAGGGGGAAAGGGGTTCAGAGAAACGGGAATATGTATTGCGTATGATACCAGAATAGATCACTAGGAAGGTGGCTCATGATTTACATACGAAGCCAAGTGCGAGGAACAATTTTGGAAAACAGGGATGTACAAGAGAGTCAGGTTTCGATCCTGGGACCTGTGGGTTATGGGCCCACCATGTGGGTTAAAAGAAGGAAGGCGCTAACATTTTGCACGATCATGAAAGCAATGCAGCTTAGAGGATAGCATGTCAATTATGTTGGCAACAACTCGGTACCAAGGGCGAGGGACGAAGAGAACCATTTTCCTGCTCGTTAAGATGAGGCGGACCAATAGGCAAATTTCTCGTCCATCGGTGGCTACCGAAATGTCATTAACAATAGTAACAAGGTCTTACTGACTAAGTTTGTACATAGAGGTGTTTACATAGGTAGGGAATTATCATTTCTCCGATATGTTAGGTTACAATAAAGGTTAAACAAAATAATGGAAGGAGAAGTGTAGACTCGAACCCGTTATCACTGTTCTCGAGTGTCTAATAACTCAGAACCCGGAGAAAATTGGAATCGGCAAGAAATAATAGTTGATGAAGAACTCATAAGAAGTTATGTAGTTCCATGATATTCTCGAGATAAAAGAGGGTAATACTCAAGGCTAGAGTAGAATAGAGGTTGGACAAGTGAAGTGGTCTGCAGAAGACAGGTACTTCAACTTGTCCGAAAAATGGGATCAAAGAATAAAATATGGCCGGAACCACGGTTAGAAAGGACCAAAGATAGATAAAAGATGAACTTATCACAAGGGGATTATTATTATAACAAGAAGCTTCCATGATAAGTTCCACGTTGGGTCCATGGGCATGAACACAAAGGTTCAAGGTCGACTCCCACTTCTCTAATGCACAACTTTCCGTTCACTTCTCACTTTCGAAGAGGTTGTAGCATTGAAAGTTTACCTGACGAAAAGCCAGTAGAGTTTAACCTGCATAACTTTTGAGATCACGCGGATTTAGGGAAGGAATAGGTTCAACCCATCGGGGTATCTTAGGAACGTATACCACAAACTTCACGAGTAAATAACTCAAGCCCGAAAGCAGAGTATGGTTGAGAAAGTAGAAGATACAATTTACCAAAGGAATTATGTATCTGAGGAAAGGCTCACAAGGTTACTGAATATGATGGACGATGTCGGATAAAAGCCAGCAAAGGATCTGGTTGTCCACAAGGGATCTGATGTGAGCAACGATACTCAACCAGAAGAAGAAAGGAAGCAAGGAGGTCGGGTTATAGAAACAACTGACTAATTGAAAGCTAAAATGTAAGGAATTACTTTTCCCAAATCAGGGGATCAGAAGCAGAGGTTCTAATCGAAGACAAGTTGAATAGACGTAGATTGACAATCAATCAAGGTTTGATTTATCGAACACCAGCTCATGTCCGGGGTGACATCTGAGTTGAAGGGAAGAATTCTAGTTGTGATTGAAGATTGCAAGCATTCACTAATATATCGAATCAAATGTTCAAAATGATGATTACAAAGGATAATAATGAATATTGCCAGACATATGGAAAGTATCCATAATGCAAGCAGACAAGTACTTGCAGAGCAATAGTTGGAGAGGATTATCGGAAGATCGGATAGTATTTCAAGGCATCTTGTAATAACAAGAGCAACTTGGGATGAAGGTATGAATGACAATATAGGTAGTTACGCATAAGGATTTCTCGGTGGTAGGGATCGCAACGGCTAAGGGTACAATGGTCTCGGGGAAAACATCAGAGAGTATCTTCAGAATCTTCTGGTGCACCAAGCAATCATCTGGAGTGAGGGGATCTTCGGGAGAAAGTATTTACGAGAACCTAGAGTTAGAGTTAACAAAATCATTTAACCCGAATAGAAGAGAGATCAGAGTCCTAGAGTATAGACGAGGAGTAAAAGATCCTAATACCACCCCTTGGTGACGTGGGCTCGTAAGCCACACATCCTTGTTAGTAAATCGGTTTTTCAAAGACTAGACTTAACTTCGTCCAAGGAGTTGGAAAGGGGGATCCTACAGGCAGTCGGCTCTGATACCAACTTGTAACGCCCCCGATTCAATCGTACACTAATCATACACACAAATGTGTACGATCAAGATCAGGGAGTCACGAGAAGATATCACAACACAACTCTAAACACAAACAAAAGAATACAAGCTTTATATTACAAGCTGGCCTCGAGGGCTCGAATACAAGCTCGATACACAAGAGTCAGCAGAAGCAACAATATCTGAGTACAGACATAAGTTAAACAAGGATGCCTTAAGAAAGCTAGCCCAAAAGAAACACGATCTAAGAGGCAAGGCCTCCTGCCTGGGACCTCCTATCTACTCCTGGTCGTCGGCGGCCTCCATGTAGTAGCATCAATCGGCGGTGGCATCTGGCTCCAGTGATCCATCATCTGGTTGCATCAACCGGAAAGAAGAAAGAAGGGGGGAAAAGGGGTAGCAAAGCAATCGTGAGTACTCGTCCAAAGTACTCGCAAGCATCAAATCTATACTAAGTATGCATTGGTATCAAAAGGAAGGTTTGTATTTGTGGACTGAAGTGCAGAATGCCAGAATAGAGGGGAAGGCCTAGCCTATCCAAGACTAGCATCTTCAAGCATCTTGTAGCATGTAGAAGAGTAAAGAATAGCATCTTAATATTAAACAAACATGTTGTAACATCAACGCCCAGAGATCCTTCCCCGACCCCCCGCGAGAAAGCAATCTCGGAGCCACATATCCATCACATATCTCAAGTATCCATTTCTAGTTATATAAGATCAGGATATAAGTCTGAACGTCCATTACCGCGGACACATTATTCGAATATAAATCTTCCCTACAGGGGTGCACCACGTTACCCAACACGCTTGATTAGTTTGGCCGGACACACTTTTCTGGGTCAATGCCCGGGCTCGGAAGATAAACACATCGCAGCCCTACCTAGGCACATCACAAAGGTCCCCGTTGGTCTACATCCTAAGCACTTTGGGTTCTTGGGCCCATTGCCCGCAACACTCCGGGTCGTTGCGAGCAGGGTGGATACCAGCACCGCCTGGGATGGCCAGCACGATCCGACTGTGCCGCACTGCTGAACTGGACGTCTGACAAAGCTTCGGCTGATACTGCAATGTCGAGGCCCATATTATTCTCGCGTGGTGGTTAGTGCGTAAAGGCCAGAGGCCAACTCAGAACAAATACCCAAACCTGTTAGTGCATTGGGGGCTCGTGGAGACGAGCAGAGACTCACGATAATGTGACCTCGTCGCCCCGTCTCGTGGTCTTACGTCCCGAGTTTTAAGGGGTGGAATAAGGGGGGGAAACTCGAGAAGGACGAAGCTCAACACATGATAGGTACTTGGGGGCTATCTCAGTGAACATGGCATAGAGGCATCTCTCGAGTTGAAATTTAAGAAAGTTATAGTGAGCCAGGTAAGAAGGTACAATAAGATGCTTCAACAGGGTAGGAAATCGTTTGTTGCCTGAAACAGAGGGGGAAAGGGGTTCAGAGAAACGGGAATATGTATTGCGTATGATACCAGAATAGATCACTAGGAAGGTGGCTCATGATTTACATACGAAGCCAAGTGCGAGGAACAATTTTGGAAAACAGGGATGTACAAGAGAGTCAGGTTTCGATCCTGGGACCTGTGGGTTATGGGCCCACCATGTGGGTTAAAAGAAGGAAGGCGCTAACATTTTGCACGATCATGAAAGCAATGCAGCTTAGAGGATAGCATGTCAATATGTTGGCAACAACTCGGTACCAAGGGCGAGGGACGAAGAGAACCATTTTCCTGCTCGTTAAGATGAGGCGGACCAATAGGCAAATTTCTCGTCCATCGGTGGCTACCGAAATGTCATTAACAATAGTAACAAGGTGTTACTGACTAAGTTTGTACATAGAGGTGTTTACATAGGTAGGGAATTATCATTTCTCCGATATGTTAGGTTACAATAAAGGTTAAACAAAATAATGGAAGGAGAAGTGTAGACTCAAACCCGTTATCACTGTTCTCGAGTGTCTAATAACTCAGAACCCGGAGAAAATTGGAATCGGCAAGAAATAATAGTTGATGAAGAACTCATAAGAAGTTATGTAGTTCCATGATATTCTCGAGATAAAAGAGGGTAATACTCAAGGCTAGAGTAGAATAGAGGTTGGACAAGTGAAGTGGTCTGCAGAAGACAGGTACTTCAACTTGTCCGAAAAATGGGATCAAAGAATAAAATATGGCCGGAACCACGGTTAGAAAGGACCAAAGATAGATAAAAGATGAACTTATCACAAGGGGATTATTATTATAACAAGAAGCTTCCATGATAAGTTCCACATTGGGTCCATGGGCATGAACACAAAGGTTCAAGGTCGACTCCCACTTCTCTAATGCACAACTTTCCGTTCACTTCTCACTTTCGAAGAGGTTGTAGCATTGAAATTTTACCTGAAGAAAAGCCAGTAGAGTTTAACCTGCATAACTTTTGAGATCACGCGGATTTAGGGAAGGAATAGGTTCAACCCATCGGGGTATCTTAGGAACGTATACCACAAACTTCACGAGTAAATAACTCAAGCCCGAAAGCAGAGTATGGTTGAGAAAGTAGAAGATACAATTTACCAAAGGAATTATGTATCTGAGGAAAGGCTCACAAGGTTACTGAGTATGATGGACGATGTCGGATAAAAGCCAGCAAAGGATCTGGTTGTCCACAAGGGATCTGATGTGAGCAACGGTACTCAACCAGAAGAAGAAAGGAAGCAAGGAGGTCGGGTTATAGAAACAACTGACTAATTGAAAGCTAAAATGTAAGGAATTACTTTTCCCAAATCAGGGGATCAGAAGCAGAGGTTCTAATCAAAGACAAGTTGAATAGACGTAGATTGACAATCAATCAAGGTTTGATTTATCGAACACCAGCTCATGTCCGGGGTGACATCTGAGTTGAAGGGAAGAATTCTAGTTGTGATTGAAGATTGCAAGCATTCACTAATATATCAAATCAAATGTTCAAAATGATGATTACAAAGGATAATAATGAATATTGCCAGACATATGGAAAGTATCCATAATGCAAGCAGACAAGTACTTGCAGAGCAATAGTTGGAGAGGATTATTGGAAGATCGGATAGTATTTCAAGGCATCTTGTAATAACAAGAGCAACTTGGGATGAAGGTATGAATGACAATATAGGTAGTTACGCATAAGGATTTCTCGGTGGTAGGGATCGCAACGGCTAAGGGTACAATGGTCTCGGGGAAAACATCGGAGAGTATCTTCAGAATCTTCTGGTGCACCAAGCAATCATCTAGAGTGAGGGGATCTTCGGGAGAAAGTATTTACGAGAACCTAGAGTTAGAGTTAACAAAATCATTTAACCCGAATAGAAGAGAGATCAGAGTCCTAGAGTATAGACGAGGAGTAAAAGATCCTAATACCACCCCTTGGTGACGTGGGCTCGTAAGCCACACATCCTTGTTAGTAAATCGGTTTTTCAAAGACTAGACTTAACTTCGTCCAAGGAGTTGGAAAGGGGGATCCTACAGGCAGTCGGCTCTGATACCAACTTGTAACGCCCCCGATTCAATCATACACTAATCATACACGCAAATGTGTACGATCAAGATCAGGGAGTCACGGGAAGATATCACAACACAACTCTAAACACAAACAAAAGAATACAAGCTTTATATTACAAGCCGGCCTCGAGGGCTCGAATACAAGCTCGATACACAAGAGTCAGCGGAAGCAACAATATCTGAGTACAGACATAAGTTAAACAAGGATGCCTTAAGAAAGCTAGCCCAAAAGAAACACGATCTAAGAGGCAAGGCCTCCTGCCTGGGACCTCCTATCTACTCCTAGTCGTCGGCGGCCTCCACGTAGTAGCATCAATCGGCGGTGGCATCTGGATCCAGTGATCCATCATCTGGTTGCATCAACCGGAAAGAAGAAAGAAGGGGGGAAAAGGGCTAGCAAAGCAATCGTGAGTACTCGTCCAAAGTACTCGCAAGCATCAGATCTATACTAAGTATGCATTGGTATCAAAAGGAAGGTTTGTATTTGTGGACTGAAGTGCAGAATGCCAGAATAGAGGGGAAGGCCTAGCCTATCCAAGACTAGCATCTTCAAGAATCTTGCAGCATGTAGAAGAGTAAAGAATAGCATCTTAATATTAAACAAACATGTTGTAACATCAACGCCCAGAGATCCTTCCCCGAGCCCCCGCGAGAAAGCAATCTCGGAGCCACATATCCATCACATATCTCAAGTATCCATTTCTAGTTATATAAGATCAGGATATAAGTCCGAACGTCCATTACCGCAGACACGGTATTCGAATATAAATCTTCCCTACAGGGGTGAACCACGTTACCCAACACGCTTGATTACTCTGGTCGGACACACTTTTCTGGGTCAATGCCCAACCTCGGAAGATCAACACATCGCAGCCCTACCTAGGCTCAGCAAAGAGGTCCCCGTCGGTCTACATCCTAAGCACTGTGGGGTCTTGGGCCCATCGCCCGCAGCACTCCGGGTCGTTGCGAGTAGGGTGGATACGAGCACTGCCTCGGATGGCTAGCACGATTTGACCATGCCGCACTGCTGAACTGGATGTCTGACAAAGCTTCGGCTAATACTGCAATGTCGAGGCCCATAACTATTCTTGCATGGTGGTTAGTGTGTGAAGGCCAGAG
Source organism: Triticum dicoccoides (assembly GCF_002162155.2). Taxonomy (NCBI): domain Eukaryota; kingdom Viridiplantae; phylum Streptophyta; class Magnoliopsida; order Poales; family Poaceae; genus Triticum; species Triticum dicoccoides. The sequence continues at coordinate 805,731,970 of NC_041383.1, forward strand.
GCCAACTCAGAACAATACCCAAACCTGTTAGTGCATTGGGGGCTCGCGGAGACGAGCAAACATGATAATGTGACCCCGTCGCCCCGTCTCGTGGACTTACGTCCCGAGTTTTAAGTGGTGGAATAAGGGGGGAAAACTCGAGAAGGACGAAGATCAACACATGATAGGTACTTGGGGGCTATCTCAGTGAACGTGGCATAGAGGCATCTCTCGAGTTGAAATTTGAGAAAGTTATAGTGAGCCAGGTAAGAAGGTACAATAAGAAGCTTCAATAGGGTAGGCAATCGTTTGTTGCCTGAAATAGAGGGGGAAAGGGGTTCAGAGAAACAGGAATAAGTATTGCGTCTGATACCAGAATAGATCACTAGGAAGGTGGCTCATGATTTACATACGAAGCCAAGTGCGAGGAACAATTTTGGAAAACAGGGATGTACAAGAGAGTCAGGTTTCGATCCTGGGACCAGTGGGTTATGGGCCCACCATGTGGGTTAACAGCAGGAAGGCGCTAACATTTTCCACGATCATGAAAGCAAGGCAGTTCAGAGGATAGCATGTCAATTATGTTGGCAACAACGTCGGTACCAAGGGCGAGGGACGAAGAGAACCAATTTCTCGCTCGTTAATATGAGTCGGACCAATAGGCAAAGTTCTCATCCATCGGTGGCTACCAAAATTTCATTAACAATAGTAACAAGGTCTTACTGAGTTTGTACATAGAGGTGTTTACATAAGCAGGGAATTATCATTGCTCCGATATGTTAGGTTACAATAAAGGTTAAACAAAATAATGGAAAGGGAAGTGTAGATTCGAACCCATTATCAGTGTTCTCGAGTGTCTAATAACTCGGAACCCGGAGAAAATTGGAATCGCCGAGAAATAATAGTTAATGAAGAACTCATAATAAGTTATGTAGTTCCATCATATTCTCGAGATGCAAGAGGGTAATACTCAAAGATAGAGCAGAATAGTGTTGGACAGGTGAAGTGGTCTGCAGAAGACAAGTGCTTCAACTTGTCCGAGAAATGGGATCAAAGAAGAAAATATGGCCGGAACCATGGTTGGATAGGACCAAAGATAGATACAAGATGAACTTATCACAAGGGGATTATTATTATAACAAGAAGCTTCCATGATAAGTTCCACATTGGGTCCATGGGCATGAGCACAAAGGTTCAAGGTCGACTCCCACTTCTCTAATGCACAACTTTCCATTCACTTCTCACTTTCGAAGAGGTTGTAGCATTGGAATTTTACCTGACGAAAAGCCAGTAGAGTTTAACCTGCATAACTTTCGAGATCACGCGGATTTAGGGAAGGCATAGGTTCAACCCATCGGGGTATCTTAGGAACGTATACCACAAACTTCACGAGTAAATAACTCAAGCCCGAAAGCAGAGTGTGGTTGAGAAAGTAGAAGATACAATTTACGAAAGGAATTATGTATCCAAGGAAAGGCTCACAAGGTTACTGAATATGATGGACGATGTCGGATAAAAGCCAGCAAACGATCTGGTTGCCCACAAGGGATCTGATGTGAGAAACGATACTCAACCAAAAGAAGAAAGGATGCAAGGAGGGCGGGTTATAGAAACAACTGACTAATTCAAAGCGAAAATGTAAGGAATTACTATTCCCAAATCAGGGGATCAAAAGTAGAGGTTCTACTCGAAGACAAGTTGAATAGACATAGATTGACAATCAATCAAGGTTTGATTTATCGAACACCAACTCATGTCCGGGGTGACATCTGAGTAGAAGGGTAGAATTCTAGTTGTGATTGAAGATTGCAAGCATTCACTAATATATCGAATCAAATGTTCAAAATGACGATTACAAAGGATACTACTGAATATTGCCAGACATATGGAAAGTATCCATAATGCAAGCAGACAAGTACTTGCAGAGCAATAGTTGGAGAGCAATATCGGAAGATCGGATAGTATTTCAAGGCATCTTGTAATAACACGAGCAACTGGGGATGAAGGTATGAACGACAATATGGGTAGTTACGCATAAGGATTTCTCGGTGGTAGGGATCGCAACGGCTAAGGGTACAATGGTCTCGGGGAAAACATCGGAGAGTATCTTCAGAATCTTCTGGTGCACCAAGCAATCAAATGGAGTGAGGGGCTCTTCGGGAGAAAGTATTTACGAGAGCCTAGAGTTAGAGTTAAAAAAATCATTTAACCCGAATAGAAGAGAGATCAGAGTCCCAGAGTATAGACGAGGAGTAAAAGATCATAATACCACCCCTTGGCGACATGGGCTCGTAAGCCACACATCCTTGTTAGTAAATCGGTTTTTCAAAGACTAGACTCAACTTCGTCCAAGGAGTTGGAAAGGGGGATCCTACTAGCAGTCGGCTCTGATACCAACTTGTAACGCCCCCGATTCAATCGTACACTAATCATACACACAAATGTGTACGATCAAGATTAGGGACTCACGGGAAGATATCACAACACAACTCTAAATACAAATAAAAGAATACAAGCTTTATATTACAAGCCGGGTCTCGAGGGCTCGAACACAAGCTCGATACACAAGAGTCAGCGGAAGCAAAAATATCTGAGTACAGACATAAGTTAAACAAGGATGCCTTAAGAAGGTTAGCACAAAAGCAACACGATCGAAGAGGCAAGGCCTCCTGCCTGGGACCTCCTATCTACTCCTGGTCATCGGCGGCCTCCACATAGTAGCATCGGCGGTGGCATCTGGATCCAGGGATCCATCATCTGGTTGCATCAACCGGAAAGAAGAAAGAAGGGGGAAAAGGGGTAGCAAAGCTGTAGCGACCAGACCTCAAACAGTGTGATCTCTGTGCATCGGTGTCACCCTTGGATCAGTAATGCTGACACACACAGTACTTGAAGGATTTATAATAGAGTAGCAATCACACACTTATTACATCGAAAGTCTCGAAGGAGAACTTATTACAATAAATATGGCTTAAGGCCATCTAACAACGATAACAGCGGAAGGCTTGGAAGATATGTGAGTTCATCAACTCCAACGGCATCACTGAGTATAGAACCACGACCTAAAAGCACCTTACTCGTCGTCTGAAAAATCTGCAACAAGAACGTTGCAGCCCGAAACGGGTCAGCACATGGAATATGCTGGCAATGTAACACATAGAGAGTAATGAAAGAATAAAGTTATACTACATGCATATATAGCTGGTGGAAAGCTCTATGGTTACAGTTTTTGCGTAAAGACAATTTTTTCGTACTGCAAAGGAATAAATTTTATTTAACTATCATGGTGGTTGTTAAACATTGAGAGTGTAGACACCCTCTCAATCCCGATTAAACATCTTCATTAAAACCCAACAATATTAATTAAAAGTAACATGATGAGATTCACATGATAATCCAAGTACTAGATACTCAAAACGTCCATAACCGGGGACACGGCTAACCATGATTAGTTTATACACTCTGCAGAGGTTTGCGCACTTTTCCCCACAAGACTCAATCTCTTCCGTTAGATTTCTCGCACTTCATGGTGTTTGAGAAACGGATGACCGATAGAAAGTCTTTCAGAAGCGCTAGCACCTTACGATGGGTAGACCGTTACACCTACTTTCCCCTACATCTGCTAGTCTACCACTTTAAGAGTTCGCACGATTTAATCAACTATGCTAGAGCCCATAGTAGCTTGTGGCTGCACACGGAAGTTTCTAGCATGAATAATCTCATGATCCCTTTGAGCCTGGGTGGCGGTTCATAAAAAACATGCAATCCTGGAATACCCAGGTACCTCAATCCACCTAGATGTGTATTAAAGTTGCCACCTTAAATAAACCATTAATTATCAATCTCACATCTATCATGGATTCACTCACCCAATCCACGTCTACTAGCATAGCATGGCATAATAAGCAAACGTAGAGTAACTCCCAAAGGTTTGATAATAAAACAGGTAATAGGTACTACCTCATCTACTTCCCAAAATCCACATATTAATCAGATCCTAATCATGCAATTGTTTGAGGATTGATCTAATGCAATAAAACTGGGTAGTAAGGAGGTATGATCAAAGTGTTACTTGCCTTGGCGATGATCCGCGAAACCTAGCGATTCGAAGTAGCAAGCGGCGCACTCCGGGTACTCTATCGCAAACAAACAAGCATACAATAAGCACTCATCTAATGCACATGTAGAACTCAAATAAAAGATCTAACCAGAAAGTTTAACTTAAGAACTCCAGTTTGCAAAAAGAATCAAAACAAACGAAGCAACGAAAGTCAAACGGCGAAACAAACAAACTTCATTTACTAATCTGGACTTAAGTCAAATTTTACAGTAGCAAAAACTTGTTTGAGTTGATTAATCGGAAAGAGGGTTTTGAGACAAAACTCTAGGTGCTTGAATCGCCTGATTCCGATAAACGAGCGAAAAGTTAAACTAGAACGAAAAACAGAACGGAAATCGCGATCAGAAATAATCGCGGAAAATCCGAGAAAAAGAAAAACTGACGAACAGGCTAACAAACGAACGTTCTTTGTCTGCGGCTAAACAACGAAAACCATTCGTTAAAACGAACGCACGAATGAACATCCGCTAAATAAACTAAACCGAAAAAAAACTAATCTAGGGTTTTAAAAAAAACGAACAAAAAACCGGCGGAAAAACCAAATGGTTTTCACGAGAAAAACCGCCGACGGCGAGGC
>NC_041383.1:805737225-805746731 GCF_002162155.2 Triticum dicoccoides
CGAGCGGGGCGGTGGCGTCCGAGGCGGTGGCGGCGTGCGGCGTCGGCGGCAGTGTGCGGCGTCGACGTCGGCAGGCGGCGGCGGCGCGGGATCCGAGGCTGCGGCGGTGGCTGTGGCGGTGGCGGCTTAGGGTTAGGGTTTCTGGGTGGGGGCGGGCTGGCGGCTAGTGGGTTCGGGCGGCGCATTATAAAGGCCCCAGCCAGGCGGAGTCCTGGTCGAACACGGCCCAAAGTTGGTTTATTTTTTTAAACATTATGCGCGGAAAAACAAATAAAAGAAATACTAAACGCACTCCAAAAATCCTGAAATAAATTTTCCCCGACTTCTAAAATCAAGCCGGTTAAGACGAACATTTATTTGGGGCTAAATGCAATTTTGAAAAATGCGCATTTTCCTAAATTCAAATAAAATAGCAATAAACTCCAAAATAAAATCTTATTTGATTTTATTATCAAATCCTCAATATTTCTTTATTTTGGGAAAGTCATTTTGTTCCCTCTCTCATAGTTTCATAGTAGAAATAATTGAAGATAAAATAAATAAAATCAAATGATCCTATTTTCAAAATTCGAGAAAACCCAAATAAGAAAATAACGAAATTCTCAACTCTCTCCGTGGGTCCTTGAGTTGCGTGAAATTTCTCGGATCAAGCCAAAATGCAATAAAAATATGATATACAATGATGATCTATGTATAACATTCCAAATTGAAAATTTGGGATGTTACAAACCTACCCCCCTTAAGATGAATCTCCTCCTCGAGATTCGGGTTGGCTAGAAAATATGTGAGGGTGGTCCTTCAGCAGATCTTTCTCTCGCTCCCAGGTGGCTTCATCTTCGGTGTGGTGGCTCCACTGAACTTTGCAAAACTTGATAACCTTGCTGCGGGTGACTCGATTGGCATACTCAAGAATCTTGATTGGTTTCTCCTCGTAGGCCAAATCACTATCCAACTGAATCGCTTCCAGCGGCACTGTATCTCTTAGCTGTATATTAGCCATCTCTGCGTGGCACTTCTTCAACTGGGAAACATGGAACACATCGTGAACTCCTGACAATCCTTCGGGCAATTCCAATTTGTAAGCAACTTCTCCCATTCGCTCCAGAACTTTGTAAGGTCCCATAAAACGTGGCGCTAACTTTCCCTTAACTCCGAAGCGCTTAACTCCCCGAAGTGGAGATACACTAAGATAAACTCTATCTCCGACTTCGTATACTGTCTCCTTGCATTTAGAATCTGTGTAGCTCTTCTGCCTGGACTGGGCTACTTTGAGCCTATCGCGAATCAACTTCACCTTCTGTTCAGACTCCTTAATCAAGTCCGGCCCAAACAACTGGCGGTCTCCAACTTCATCCCATGATAATGGGGTTCTGCACCTCCTTCCGTACAAAGCTTCGAAAGGGGCCATCTTTAGACTGGATTGATAACTGTTGTTGTAGGAGAATTCTGCATACTGCAAATTATCGTCCCAACTAGATCCATAATCTAGCGCACAAGCTCTCAGCATATCCTCCAAAATCTGATTGACTCTCTCGGTCTGTCCATCTGTCTGCGGGTGAAAAGCTGTACTGAACTCTAACCTGGTACCCAAAGTTTCGTGCAATTGATTCCAGAACTTTGAGGTAAACTGGGTTCCTCTATCTGATACAATGCTCCTCGGAATTCCATGCAAACGTACGATCCTGGTCATGTACATCTTTGCAAACTTAGCACTGGTGTAGGTAGTCTTCACTGGGATGAAATGAGTTACCTTCGTCAAATGATCGACTACAACCCAAATCGAGTCGTAGCCTGAACGAGTCCTGGGCAATCCTGTGATAAAATCAAAGCCTAGCTTATCCCACTTCCATTCGGTTATTGGCAATGGCTGTAACAATCCTGCTGGCATCTGATGCTCTACCTTCACTCTCTGACATACATCACAACCTGTTACATACTCCGCAATATCCTTCTTCATTCCGGTCCACCAGAAAGTATCCTTCAAATCCAAATACATCTTGGTATTTCCTGGGTGAATTGAGTATGGCGAATCATGGGCCTCCTGTAGAATCAACTTCCTGATCTCCGGATCATTGGGCACATAAACGCGGTCCTCAAACTATAAGGTATCGTTCTCATCCGCACGAAATCCTTTAGCTTTTCCTTTGCTCATCTTCTCCTTTATAGAGGCAATCTCCTGGTCAGCCTTCCGAGCTTCTCTGATTTTATCCATCAGAGTTGACTGAATCTCCAATGCTGCTACATAGCCTCTCGGAACTATCTCCAAACATAGTTCGCGAAGGTCCTCGGCTAACTCCTTTGGTAATCCTCCGGTCATGAGTGTGTTTACATGGCTCTTACGGCTCAACGCATCGCCTACTACGTTAGCCTTCCCGAGGTGATAATGTAATCTCATGTCATAATCATTGATGAGTTCCAACCATCTCCTTTGCATGAGATTCAACTCCTTCTGTGTGAAAATGTACTTCGAACACTTGTGATCCGTGTACACCTCACAATGGTTTCCGATGAGAAAGTGTCCATGTCTTCAATGCATGCACTACCGCTGCTAACTCCAAATCATGTGTGGCGTAATTCAGCTCATGAGGTTTAAGCTGTCTTGAAGGATAAGAAACAACTCTTCCCTCCTGCATAAGCACTGCTCCAAGTCCTCGACGTGAAGCGTCGCAATACACCTCATAATCCTTGCGTTGATCTCGCAAAATCAACACTAGCGATGTAACCAAACGTTTCTTCAACTCCTGGAAACTGGCCTCACATTCCTCAATCCATTTGAACTTGGTATCCTTCTTTAACAACTCCGTCATGGGCTTCGCAATCTTCGAGAAATTCTCAATGAATCTCCGGTAGTATCCTGCCAGCCGAAGGAAACTCCGGATCTCTCCAACTGTTTTTGGTGCTACCCAATTTGTTAAAGTGACAACCTTGGTGGGATCTACTGCTATTCCTTCTCCGGATATAACATGCCCGAGGAATCCAACTTCTTTCAACCAAAACTCATATTTGCTGAACTTGGCATACAATTGATGTTCTCTGAGCTTCTCCAGTACCAAACGTAAATGCTCCTTATGCTCTTCCTCATCCTTCGAGTAAACCAAAATATGATCTATGAACACCACGACGAACTTAACCAAAAACTCCATAAACACCTTGTTCATCATGTTCATGAAATACGCAGGTGCGTTAGTCAGACCAAATGACATAACGGTATACTCATATAGCCCATACCTAGTGGTAAAAGCCGTCTTAGGTATATCTTGCTCTCAAATCTTCAACTGCTGGTATCCTGATCGCAGATCGATCTTGGAAAATACCTTAGCTCCTTGCAATTGGTCAAACAAATCATTGATCATCGGCAGTGGGTACTTGTGCTGTCGGCAGTGGGTACTTGTTCTTGATAGTCACTTCATTGAATCCTCTATAATCAACAACCATCCTCAATGATCCATCCTTCTTCTCCACTAGAAGCACCGGTGATCCCCAAGGTGAAGAACTTGGGGGAATATATCCTTTATCCAATAACTCCTTAATTTGCTTCTTAATCTCCTCCAAATCTTGTGCGGGCATTCGGCACGGTCTTTTAGATATCGGCCATGTGCCTGGCAAAAGCTCAATCAAAAACTCAATGTCTCTATCTGGTGGCATGCCTGGCAACTCATTCGGGAAAAACATCAGGGAAATCCTTCACCATTGGTACTTCCTCCTGCAAAACTCCTGATAATGAATTTACTTGTGTCCTCTTCGGCTCATGCCGTGATACATACTTAATCCTTCTTCCTTCTGGGGTGGTAAGCAAAATCGACTTGCTGGCGCAATCGATGTTTCCTCCATACATCGATAGCCAATCAATACCCAGAATTACATCCAAGCCTTGTGATTCCAAAATGATTAAATCCGAGGGGAAAACATTCCTACCTATACTCAATGGCACTTGGAAATATCCTCGACTGGCCATATACTCTGCTCCTGGTGAGCTTACTAACATAGGTGTTCGAAGAACCTTGGTGGGCAGTTTATACTTATCCACAAATCCCCTTGATATGTATGAATGCGATGCACCAGTATAAAAAAGAACGATTGCAGTAAATGACTTAACTAAAAACTTACCTATTACTGCATCTGGCTGGGCTTCAACCTCCTCCACATTAACGTGGTTCACCTGTCCCCTATTGAAACGGGTTGGCTTCTTCCCTGAGCTTCCATTGCCATTTCCATTCTGGGCTTCAGGACATTCATTAGCATAATGTCCAGTCTTTTGGCACTTAAGGCAAGTGACTTGGCTCAGGTCTCTCTTCGCTGGGGTTGACGGGTTGGTACGGTTCTGGCCGTTGCTTCCTCCATTTCCGTTTCCATTCTTGGGGCCATTATGGTTGTGTGAGCTACCTCCTCCATGGGTACACTACTAGGGTAAAGGCTAGCAGCAGCGCGGGTTTTAGATGTATCAGTAGCGCGGGGATAGGCGCTACTAATAAGGCGCTACAGCTAACAGATAGCAGTAGCGCGTGCTCACCCGCGCTACTGCTACACAAGTGTAGCAGCAGCGCTGTTAGCGGAAGCTCTCTACTGCTAGTAGCTCTAGCACGCTTTACCTTGACGCGCTACTGCTATCGCGGCACTGCTGCTAACTTTTATACACTCGCTACTGCTAATTTAAGTAGGTTTTTTTGTTTTTTTTGGCATATTTGTTTTGTATTTGAACAGGCTTTATAGAATAATCTTTAGCACATAGAAATGTCATCATGATACACATACAAATGCCTGCGAGACCACAAATGTAATCATAGCATGTACATACAAATAGTCTCATCATAATCATCATCCAACACAAAGTGATATCTTGTCATCATCTCGAAAATAGCGATACATGCAAGTCTCGAATACTTGCAACTACAACAACGTCATCCATCTAAACAAAGGTATACGCAAGAAGTGCTATCACTATGAGTGAGAGCGGAACTATGCAGTACATGAGGTGGCGGTTACGAGTCCTCTCTCGCGCTAGTGTGAACCTCAAGTAACTAGCTTCTCCTTCTTGTCTGCTTTTGAAGCCTTTATGGCTGGCGCCCGTGAACCCATTCACTTGCGCCTGACACTCATGCCACTCGTTGTACACCCCCAGAACCTTCCCTTTGTACACGACATAGCAATTCCATCTCGCCATCAAGAAATTAGGTACCTGTTAGAGATGCATGTTCATGAAGAGGATGTACAATCATATATATGCAACAAAATATACTAGAGCAACACCGAAAAAGAAAGGGTTAGCAACTAGATGCAACATACAGTACGCAAATTAATTAACTAGAGGTACACAGGTCATCATACACAAACTAACAAAGTAGCGTTACGCAAGTTCGGCAGGGACCGGGGACATCACAAAGTTTCATCGCTACAAAAACTATACAAGTTCAACCGACACATATCATCATCATCGGCATCATAAATCACTAGAAGTTCCATCCTTCCATATCATCGAGGACGAACCCTAGCTTCTTGAACGGCGTGAGGTCTAGATGTTGCATGCCTATGCGAGTTCGGACGTCAGCTCGCGATATAGGGCCGTGGTGGAACATCCCCTTCTCATCGACGACTTCTTTCATGATGATCGTCGCAATGTCGCTTTGGATGCGAAAGAAGTCATCTCTAAGTTTGTAATCCGCTTCTCCATGAGATTCTAGCCACTTGTGGATACAATCATCATTTCTGCTGTTAATGCGAAGCTTTTGGTGATCCGTGTTGAACTGAGTCATGAGATGGACGATGTAGAATCCATCCTTCTTGCTTGATTTTGGGACATGGATGCAGGAGAAGTTAGTTTTATGCGCGAAACCCATCTTCTTGTTCCTTTGTTTCTTGATCTGCACGTGGCCACCTCTAAAGCTGAAGCCTTGGAGAGCATCATCTAGAATATTCATTATGTGGGTGTAGTCTTTTTTCTCGTAGTCTCTGGAAGGGTCAAAATACACAGCGTGGGAGACTTGCGGGTAAAGAATGATAAGGACGGCGCGCCCGTTGCTGCGGGGAAAAGACACCTCAAATTATTCCCCATATGAGAGAGAAGGAATGATTGAAATGTACGAAAGGGTTGTGAACTGACTTACTTTGGATGATAAGGCACGAGGACAATTTCCCGGTCCTTATTCTGTACCATGAAGTTTTGGAGGTACTCCCTAGCAGTTTCACGCTCAAAGTCGCCGAGACTCAAGAAAGACTCGTGCATGTAGTACGGATCCACCACACAGATTTGCGAGACTTCTTCACTCTTCATGACGGAGATCATATGTAGCGCAAAAAGGCGGACGATAGTAAAATCAAGCCGCCTTGTTAGAAACATCTCAAAGATATGGTCAAACCGTAGGAAGAACACCTCCGCGGGCCGTGTGTCGACATAGCACTTCCCCTCAGGCACACGAGCCGCGTATATCGGATATCCTGGATCCTTTGAGGCTAGTAGGCTTTTCTCAGTCGACAGCACATGGTCGTGCAGTCTCCTGAGATCCCCTGATAGTGCCTCCAGCGGTTTCGGCGGTAGCATCGGCTCGCCCGTGAGATGGAACATGACCGCACTTTTCACGGGTACACGCTCTTCAGAATGCATTGTCTGGCTGCTATGTGCTCTGGCTTGTTTGGAGGCAGTTACCTTCCCCGATCTCTTCCTCTCCTTTTTCTTGGGCACACCTTCCAGACCCTTCCTTAACCCCTGCCCCAGTGTTCCCGGGCTAAGTACTATACGACCCTCGCGCCCGGCTAGTTGAGCCTGTGTTGAGGCGGCATCTTCAGGCGTGTCCTGTGAGGATTTCATGAAGAGAGACTTTTTGCAATCCATGGTACGACCCTACCCGGGCACATTATCCATATCCTCATTAGCAAGCTGATAGCCCGATTCGTCATATGGTTGACTCATCATATCTATGTCACAGTCATACGCGTTTGTATTGAGGTAATCCATAGGGTCGACCTCCGTCTCATCATCCATTCTCTGTTCTATAGGAGAAATTACATCAGCCAGTACTATTGCACCCCCTTCATCATGTCGTCCGCCGCTCTCACTCGGCAGTACAGGAGCTGGTAATTGCGTAGGCGGGGTGGTGGTCTTCGCACATGCTTGTTGATGTGTGGTAGTTATTGGTGTGCTCTCGGCTGGCTCCAGACGAATAAGATTCTTCGGCCATAGCAGCACCCAATTCTTGCAGCTTCCAATCCGCGGCGGGGTCTCGTCGTTCGCTCCCACATGCTGTACTGGAGGAGGCAAATCCTCATGTCCTGATTTCACACTGGTCAAGCTAACCCTGAAGTGCCCAGCGGGGATCGGCTAGTTGTGGAACGTGCGTTGAGAGGGGTCCATTATCATCCCCTTTCCCACGTCCACCTTCTGGCCTTTGATCAAGTAGAGTATGGTGCACGGGGTTTCTTTCGCCTGCAAACACATAGGTCTGTGGCGTAAAACAAACGAAAGGCAACAAAAATGTAATTACCGTGACGGCGTCGAGCTCAGCCAAAGACGAAGGCCCACCTATCGCGCCTGAGACTGAGGACAGGCTGCTATGAGCGGGAGCGGCTACAAGAGGAGGCCCGGTTGCGTGAGCAAGTGATGGTGCGATGGTGTTGTTGTTCATGGAGTAGCTCCCGATGAAACTGGGCATCGGGAAATCATGTACCGCCTTGTCTGGATTTTTCCTTCGCCCAGTTGATGATAACTAGAACCAAGTTAGTAGCGAAATCATTTCTGCAGGCAGTTACAGCTGCATTGACCGCCTGCTGTGGCAACTCATATTTGTCCTCGGCTGCTTTTTTCGCGTCCTCAGCTGCTTTTTTCTCGACCGCAAGCTTCACCTTCGTGTCGATGTCCGCCTGACTAAACTTCTTTTTCAGCTTCTTGGCCTTCGGGCCCTCATTGTAAAACACCTTCCACGTGGCTCCGTCTCCAGCGCCGTGCACACAACCATATTGCGCCCGCTGATCCAAAGGGAGTCCCTTAAGTTCGTTCAAGGCCCGGTTGAGAGGGGTGTCCCACTTGGGCCTCATCGGAGAAGTAGGGCTTTCGGCTGCAAGCTGGTGTTGCTTCTCCAGTAGTCTAATCAATTTCCTCGTGATCTTGTCCGTGTAAAAAACCTTTTTCTGCTTGTCCCACTTGTAGCGGGCCCTGATGAAGTCATGCTCCAAGGGGTTGGTGAACTTCGCGAAGGGGTCTGGGAGACCCGCGGCTTCATGTTCCGCGTCCTCCTTATCCCATATGGGCCTTTTACCGAGGTAGCCACGGCTTCCGAGGCGATGCTTCCCCGTGTTCCTTTGTTGAAGGCTCTTGAATTTCGCAGCCTTAGCCTTGGATGCCTCGGTAGCGCAAGTGTCCTTGAACTTTTCGAACTCCTCTTCCGTAAGTGTCGGATTTTCCTCCAGAATCTTGGACAGGGGTTCATCAGCCTCAATAGCTCGTTTCACCCTCCCTTTCCAGGAGGCCAAATCATTGCTGAACATGCCCATGGCGTGATTGTTAATTTTTTTCATCTTCAGATCATTCCACGGTTGTTCTATGTTGTCATCCCGGTCGGGGAACTTTAATCTCTTGTGCAACTTTGTTAGGAGCAACTGCATCAAATGTTCTTTACTCCTTAAGTCATCATCGTTGAGGCTCGCACATTCCCGTAGGATGCATCCTACTTGGTTCCCATAGCACTTGCGAGGTTCTTCCGGCTCTAACGGCTCTAACTTGCCAGGTGCCATCTTTGTGATTGCAAGTCGTCCAATCCCTAGTTTGTTAGGTTTTCGTATCCTCTGCTTCTTATGCTTCCTCTTTTCGGTAGCGGCATCGGGGCCGGTACCTTCCCCGCCGGTACCTTCCCCATCGGTCTCGGTGCCGCCATTGGTGCCGGCGTTGTCGGTGTCGATGTCGGCGTCAGTACCATCATCGAGGCCGACCTCCAAACCTTGCTTAGCAGTCAAATAGTCAAGGTACTCTTGTTCACCCTCATAATCCATCTCGTCTGCATCTTGGTCAGAAGGCCCAGTTTCTTCATTATTCGACATGTTTCCTATGATTAAGTGTCCTCATTTATTTCTAAAAGTATGAATAAATGAGAAATGACATAAAAATAAATCTATGTGCCAGCAGTCGATATGCCAACTATGTAGCACAAAATCATGCCTTTACTCACGGGAAATTTCGGCATGATCTTTGCTAAAAAAATGGACATATCGAGCGCCTGAAATTCACCGGAACGGAAATGAATCAAAATTCCAACGTAACATAGGCCACTCGGATCATTTTCCAAACATGACATGTCCAAAACATGACATATGCACATATCACATGTCCAGTTCAAATTTGCACATATCACATGTCCAGTTCAAATTTTGGAACCTAGCTAAATTCATAACTAAATAGATAACCTAATTAACATACTGCCCTAACTAAAACCTAAGTAAATTAACCGAAGAACCCTAGCAGAGAGAGAGAGGGGGGGGGTTACAGAGGGTGCAGGGGCGAGGAGGCAGGCCCGACGACAGCC
>NC_041383.1:805747105-805767615 GCF_002162155.2 Triticum dicoccoides
CGGGGGCTAGCGCCGGGGTCGGGGTCGGGGGCGAGGGCCGGGTCGGGGGCGAGCGCCGGGGTCGGGGGCGAGCACCGGAGTCGGGGGCGAGCGTCGGGGCCGAGTCAGGCGCGGCGGTGCGACGGGGGAGAGTGGGGATTTGGGGGGGGGAGGCGGGATGAAGCAGGGCGGGTGAGAATTTTGGGTTAAGTGGACGTAGCAGTAGCACATTTGGACAAAACGCGCTGCTACTACCTTCAGTAGCTATAGCGCTTTATACGAAATTCGCTTCTACTAACTTCAGTATCTGTGGCGGTTTAGGCAAAACACGCTGCTACTACCTTCGCTACTACCAGTTTTCCTTTTTCTTTTCCTTTATTTTATCCCACTTTTATTTCCCGAGGGCAGTGAACGAAGGGAGGGCGATATATATTGCATCATTTGACGGTTAAATATGTATGCAAAATAGGAACATATATATTACACATCATTGGATCCATGCATAATAATGGCTAAGTGTGTATACAAAATAGGAACATATATATATTACATCATTTGACCGATAACATAAGTTTCCTCAGTGCTGACGTTTTCGTTTTTGAGTCAGCTTCTTTCCCTTCTTGTTCGTCGAAGAATAATTGAGCCCCTCATTGTGACTTTGCCTTTTCCATGGAGTACGATTTTTCTTAGGTAATGTAGTATTGATTCTTCTTTTGACGTATACTTCATCATCATCGTCATCTTCCCTCATCGGGTTGCCGTACTGATCATAGTCTTCCTCGTTGGCGACTCCATCCATTCCAATGATGTTCCTTTTGCCTCTCCTCAGGACAACACGGCTGGGATTGCACGGGTCAGTTATGAAGAAGCATTGTGTCACGTGCTTAGCGTGTACCCATGGCTCATTTTTTGCGATAGCGTTCACGGTAGCGCTCTAGGCGTCGGGTATAGTCATGGTAGTGAAAATTTGGCTTTCTCTTTCGACATTCTTAGCCCATCTGACACGGAACATCGTCGTGTTGTGCAGTCCAGAGTAGTCAAGCTCCCAGATCTCCTCGACCCTTCCATAAAATCGTTCAGTTGCGCCGTTGTCGCTGCCGGTCATGCATTCCATCGTCACCCCTGAGTTCTGATCATCACTGTCCATATCTTTGGCCTCCGTGTAGAACGTGTATCCGTTGATATCATATGCCTGATAGGTTACGAGGTTGGGCGAGGGGCCATGTGCTAAGGCGTATATGAGCAATCCGTCCTTAGAGCCCTCCTCCGGAGAATTAGCAATAATATGCTCTTTGAACCACTGCAGGAAAGTGGAGTTGTGCTCTCTAGTAACTTCGGCGTCCGTCCTGCATACCCCCCGGTCACGATACTTGTTTGCGATAATTTCTTTGTGCAGTGCCACGAAAGGATCTACCTCGTCTAGGTGTTGTAGCACTACCAAGTTTGCTCTGTCGAAGTCGGTGCATCGATCTGAGTATGCCACGTGCAGTTCCCTGCGACTGTTGCAGTGACCATCTCCTTCGAGCCTCCCATCGTGCTTGTTAACGGGCAAACCAACACTAACACCAAGCGGCTGGTCTGCGCCATATAGAAAATTCTCACAGAAAGAGATGCACTCTTGTGCCAAATAGCCCTGGACGATGCTTCCATCCAGACGGGACATGTTACGAACGAATCCTTTGATGATCCCATTCATCCTCTCAAACGGCATCATGTTGTGCAGGAATGACGACCCTAGGTCTATTATGTCATCCACAATATGGACACACAGATGCACCATCACGTCAAAGAACGCGGGCGGGAAGTACATCTCAAGCTCATTCAGTATCACAACGTTCTCTTCCTGTAGCCTTTGGAGCTGCTTCACACTGATCGACTTTCGAGAGATGACGTCGAAAAAGTTGCAGAGACCAATAAGCGTGTCACGGACATGCTTGTCCATTATCCCTCTAAGGGCAATAGGTAGTATCTGCGTCATCATCACATGACAGTCATGAGACTTCATCCCGCTAAACCTTTTCTTGTCCGTGTCTAGATATCTGCTTATCTTGCCACAGTAACCGGAACTAACTTTGACTCCGGTAAGGCACTTAAAGAAGGCATTGATCTCAGCCTGACTTAAGGTGCAGCAAGAAGGGGGCCAATAATCCTCTTTCTTTATTTTTTTGCCCTTCTTCTCCCGTGCCTCTGTCTCCGTCTCTGTCTCGTCTGACATTTTACGGGGCGGCATGTGCAGATCTTCCCTGATTTTCAAATCTTGCAAGTCTTTTCTTGCCTTCGGCCCATCCTTGGTCTTATCCGGCATGTTCATCAGTGTTGCGAGCAAGCTCTCAAGGATATTCTTACAGATATGGATTTGATCAAGGCAATGAGGTGTATCGAGTTTGTGCCAGTATTCCAAGTCCAAGAAAACAGACCTCGTCTTCCATACCTTCAGCAGCGGCTCCGGCGCCTTTCTCATCGTCTTTTCCGGCGCGGGGCACTCCTTCTAGTTTTTCAACATCACATCGATTTCGGCACCGCTCCGCTTACGTGGAGGTCCTCGATGCTCAGCGTGACCATTGAATAGATCTCCACGGTTTCTCCACGGGTCGTCCTGTTCAAGCCATCTTCAATGCCCTATGTACACGATTTTCCTAGACCCGCCATTCCTTGATGTTAGCTGCTGAGACGTCGTATCATCCATGCACCGCGTGCATCCGCAATATCCATGACACACCTGGCCTGCCACATATCCGTAACCGAGATAGTCCTGCACTGTCGTGATCAGCGCGGCTCACATGTTGAAATACTCACCTTTGCTGGCGTCCCATGTCTTGGCCGGTGTTTTCCATAACGTGTCTAACTCCTCTTGAAGTAGCCCCAGATACAAATTAATATTATTTCCTGATTGTTTCGGCCCTTGAATAAGCATGCTCATGTGAATGTACTTTGATTTCATGCACAACCAGGGGGGAGGTTGTACATCCATACAAACACGGGCCATGTGCTATGGTTGGTGTTCTGGTTGCCAAACGGATTCATGCCATCGGTACACACGCCGAGCACGATGTTCCTTGCATCACATTCAAAATACCGATAGAAGCTGTTCAACACTCTCCACTGGCTTCCATCCTTCACGTGTCTCAACTTCGGATCATCTTCATCGTCGGGCTTCTTCCTCTCCGCGTGCCAGCGCATTAGCTTTCCTTCCTTGGGATCTACAAAATACCTTTGGAGACGGGGAGTGATTGGTAAGTACCATACAACTTTCTAGGGACATTTCTTCCCGGCCTTCTTGTATCGAGAAGCATTGCACACCGGACAG
The DNA here is from genome assembly GCF_002162155.2 of Triticum dicoccoides. Classification (NCBI taxonomy): domain Eukaryota; kingdom Viridiplantae; phylum Streptophyta; class Magnoliopsida; order Poales; family Poaceae; genus Triticum; species Triticum dicoccoides. The sequence goes on from NC_041383.1 coordinate 805,750,392, forward strand.
CTTGTTTTTTCCGCGTGCTCATTCGATAAATTATGCAATCGTTGATGCATGCATGGTATCTAACGTGTGGCAGATCAAGAGGGCACACGATCTTCTTGGCCTCATCAACACTAGTAGGACATAGATTACCCGCGGGAAGAACATCCTTTAGGTACTTGAGATGCTCATCGAGGCTAGTGTCGGTCCATTTGTTTTTAGCCTTCATCTTCAGGAGTTGGAGCATGAAACTCAAGAGGGTCACCTCAGGATTGCAACCATCATACAATGGAGTGTTCGAGTCTACCACCAGTTGCTCCAGCTTAGCCTCCTCTCTAGAAGCAGCTCTCTCAGTACTCGTCTCCTTGCGAAGCAATGCTTGATCATGAGAGTCCCGCATGATTGAACTTAGTACCGACGAACTCTGCTGCGTGGAGTCCATGTCGTTCTCTCCGCCGCCATGTCCGGCCTCTTCTCCGCCGCCATTATCGATCATCTCTTCGTCTTGCCCCATGTCATCATTGCCTGCCCCGTCGGCATCCTCAACATCGTTATCCTCATCTTCAATTATCCATCGAGTATAGCCATCCATGAAACCAGTCATGAGCAGGTGCGCTTCAACACGACCATCGTCATGGGGGTCGAGCCAAACTATTCCTTTGCATTTTCGACACGGACATAAAACCTCTGTCCGGTTATTTTCTCTCATGTCCTGCTCCGACGACTGGAACCACCTGTCCACCATCGTTCCACTGACCATCGTCAACTCTGCACGGTAATAATAAACAAATTGATTATAAAAATGCATGCATGCATCAAAGTCATACAGAAATCTGGCATGACCTTCCCTAAAAATAGGACATATATGGATCTAGAGTTTACTCGGAATTCGCCAAAACGGAAATAAATCGACATTTCGGCAAAACATAGGCAACTCAAAAGCACAATTTGGTGTGCCACACACACAATTTCCACAAACATATCACACACACATAAACATATTTCCATTTTGCAAAAGCATGAAATTTTCATCACCTCTATCTCGATCGAGATCGAGCACACGGTGGAGATGATGTTGTAGGGAGATCAAAAGTGCACAAAGCCCTTCTTGACAAAGATAGATCTAGTTAGGGGGCAAATAGGTCACTTAACTAAATCCTACATCTACCTAGCTACCTAATTTGGGAGGAGATAACTTCAACTAGTGGAGGGGAAAGGAAAAAGAGAAAGGAGATGCATTAATGAAGGTGGTGTGGTTAGGTAGGAGTAATGAAGAGAGAGAAAGGTGGATAGAAGAGAAAGAGTAATGGGGGAGAAGTATTGAGGAAGAAGAAGAGTGAGAGTCAGAGCATGTGGGGGAGGTAGGTGGAAGGGAAGAGAGGAGGGGGAGGGGAGGCACGGGTGGGGAAAGGTGGTGGGTTGGTGCGGGTTAGCAGTAGCGCTGGAGCAGAAACGCGCCGATGATAAGGAATTAGCAGCAGCGCGCTTTGGGACACGACGCTACTGCTAACAGTGACAAAAAAGTGTGCCAATTTGAAATTTAGCAGCAGCAATCTCAATAAAAGCGCGCTACTACTACATCCGTAGCAGTAGCGCGCTTCGGGCCACGGCGCTACTGCTAAATGGAGTTAGGTGAACACCGCCGGTCGATATTTGTAGAAGCACGGTTTACACAGAGCGCGCTACTGCTAAAAACTTATCAGCAGCGGGTTTCCCGCACACGCGCTACTACTAATTAGCAGCAGCGCTCCTTTTTGAGCCGCGCTACTGCTAAGATTCTGTGTATAGGCTTTTCCCTAGTAGTGGTATGCTGGAAATGTCCTCCCGATTTCGAGGTAAAATGTGGTTTCTACTGAGCTCCAAAATTGTTCTTCCCTTGTCTATACTTCCTCTTGCGGTTCTCAATCTGATGATGCTTCCCTTCAATCATAAGAGCACAATCTACCAACTCCTGGTAGTTGTTGAAGGTTGCTACCATCAACCGCATTCTCAACTCATCATTTAGTCCTTCCAGAAACTTCTCCTGCTTAGCTGCATCCGTAGCAACATCATTTGGGGCATATAGTGCTAGCTTACTAAAGTCATCCACATACTGGCCAACTATTCGTCCTCCTTGGTGCAAGTTGCGAAACTCACGCTTCTTCATGGCCATAGCTCCTGCTGAAACATGGGCAGTACGGAAAGCCTGCTGAAACTGATCCAATGTGACAGTGTCGATAGGATAAATGGCTATGAAATTTTCCCACCATGATGCTGCGGGTCCTTCCAGCTGATGTGCGGCAAAACCCACCCTCTCCGCATCTGTGCATCCTCCAGTGGTTAACTCCCTTGCTGTCTTGCGGATCCAATCATCTGCAAAAATCAGTTCGGTGCTACTGGAGAACACCGGCGGCTTTATCCTAAGAAAACGGGTTAAGTGATCAATAGGTGGTGGTGATGGTGGGTTGTTGTTGTTGTTGTTGTTGTTGTTGTTGTTGTTGCCCTGATTCTGATTCTGGACTAGCAACTGCATCAATGCATTCTGCTGCTGGATCAAATGAGTGAGCTCCGATGGGAAAGCGAATCCATTGTCACGTCTCGGAGGCATTTGAGGGTTTTTAGAAAAGATGAGAATATAGAATAGAATGAGATCTAGAGGGAAATCACTACCCATATGCACATGAGACAAAAGCAAACAATATCACTTCAATCAATCAAACAAGGGCATACAACGGTCTAACTAAAGTTACAAAAGTGCTCGGACTATACTAGATACATGGGGGAATACTAGTATTGTTATGGTGGTCGACTAGAAAAACTCCTCCGATGAAGACTCCATGATATCTGCTCCAGCTTCATCAACATAGTAATCATCGCTATCGTCTGGGTCCGAGTCGGTGTCGTCGATGATGATGTAGTTCTCTAGACAAGTGCAATCATCTTCTCCTCCAGTTGCGGGAAATCCCATGAACACTCTTAGCTTCTTCTTTAGATTGTCATTCTTCTCCACTAGTGTTGCTATTTCCTCCTCATATCCATCGCGTGCAGACTTGAGTTCTTCCTCCAGCTCTGTGATCTTGGTCATGGCCTTCTTCAAGTCTAACATGCCTGCGCACATCTGGTTCTCCTGGCGTCGAATGTGCTGGTTTAACTCCTGGATGAAAGCTGCAATTGATCTATCCTGCCTAGTGCTGATCATCTCCCATTGCTCATCTCGACGCCCACAAATCTGGTAGATTGTATCCTTGAGATCCTGGTGGTAAACTTCTCCAATACGTCCCATTGTGATGTGGGCTGCCATGCTCTTTCCTAGACTCCATGTTGGTGCATCAAAAGAAGACTCTATGGGCTCAGTGATTGGCATGAACATTCTTCCTAGAACTTGAACTTGAATCATCCAACGCTCCTCTTCAGGTAAAGTGATGTTGTAGGTCCCGGTGAAGCTTGGTACTCCGATGTTCAGGTATCTAGTGACTTCCTTCAAGTGGCGCCCAAAGGGTGTATCTTCATCCAGTTGCACGAACTTGTTCCTTGCATCCGCCATCCTAAAAGAGTAGAAAAGATGAGGAGTCAGAAATGAGAAGAGAGTAGTGATCTAGGGCTTTAGCTTAGTGGTCGTGTCCTACAGTTAGCGTGTGCTCGGATACCATCTTGTAGCGACGAGACCTCAAACAGTCTGATCTCTATGCATCAGTGTCATCCCTGGATCAGTAATGCTGACACGCACAGTACTTGAAGGATTTATAACAGAGTAGCAATCACACACTTATTACATCGAAAGTCTCAAAGGAGAACTTATTACAATAAATATGGCTTAAGGCCATCTAATGACGATAACAGCGGAAGGCTTGGAATATATGTGAGTCCATCAACTCCACCGACATCACTAAGTATAGAACCACGACCTAAAAGCACCTTACTCGTCGTCTGAAAAGTCCGCAACATGAACGTTGCAGCCCGAAACGGGTAAGCACATTGAATATACTGGCAATGTCACACATAGAGAGTAATGAAAGAATATAGCCATACTACATGCATATATGGCTGGTGGAAAGCTCTATGTTACAGTTTTTGCATAAAGCCATTTTTTTCCTACTGCAAAGGAATAAATTTTATTTAACTATCATGGTGGTTGTTAAACATTGAGAGTGTAGACACCCTCTCAATCCCCATTAAACATCTTCATTAAAACCAAACAATATTAATTAAAAGTAACATGATGAGATTCACATGATAATCCAAGTACTAGATACTCAAAACATTCATAACCGGGGACATGGCTAACCATGATTAGTTTATACACTCTGTAGAGGTTTGTGCACTTTTCCCCACAAGACTCGATCTCCTCCGTTAGATTTCTCGCACTTCATGGTGTTTGAGAAACGGATGACCGAGACATAGTATTTCAGAAGCGCTAGCACCTTACGATGGGTAGACCGTTACACCTACTTTTCCCTACATTTGCTAGTCTACCACTATAAGAGTTCACACGACTTAATCAACTATGCTAGAGCCCATAGTAGCTTATGGCTGCACATGGAAGTTTCTAGCAAGAATAATCTCATGATCCCTTTGAGCCTGGGTGGCGGTTCATAAAAAATAGGCAATCCTGGAATACCCAGGTACCTCAATCCACCCAGATGTGTATTAAAGTTGCCACCTTAAATAAACCATTAATTATCAATCTCACATCTGTGATGGATTCACTCACCCAATCCACGTCTACTAGCATAGCATGGCAAAATAAGCAAATGTAGAGTAACTCCCAAAGGTTTGATAATAAAATAGGTAATAGGTACTACCTCATCTACTTCCCAAAACCCACATATTAATCAGATCGTAATCACGCAATTGTTTGGGGATTGATCTAATGCAATAAAACTGGGTAGTAAGGAGGTATGATCAAAGTGTTACTTGCCTTGCTGATGATCCGCGAAACCTAGCGATTCGAAGTAGCAAGCGGCACACTCCGGGTACTCTATCGCAAACAAACAAGCATACAATAAGCACTCATCTAATGCATAGGTAAAACTCAAATAAAATATCTAACCAGAAAATTCAACTTAAGAACTCCGGTTTGCAAAAAGTATCAAAACAAACGAAGCAACGAAAGTCAAACGGCGAAAGAAATAAACTTTGTTTACTAATCTGGAGTTAAGTCAAATTTTACAGTAGCAAAATCTTTTTTGAGTTGATTAATCGGAAAGAGGGTTTCGAGACGAAACTCTAGGCGCTTGAATCGCCTGATTCCGATAAACGAGCGAAATGTTAAATTAGAACGAAAAATATCACGGAAATCGCGATCAGAAATAATCGTGGAAAATCCGAGAAAAAGAAAAACTGACGAAGATGCTAACGGATGAACGTTCGCAGTCTGCGGCTAAACGACAAAAACCGTTTGTTAAAACGAACGCACGGACGAACCTCCTCTAAATAAACTAAACCGGAAAAAAACGGATCTAGGTTTTTTTTTAAAAACCGAATGAAAAACTGGCGGAAAAACCAAACGGTTTTCACGAGAAAAACCGCCGGCGGCGAGGCGGCGGCTTACTCCGGCGAGGGGCGGCGGGGTCGGCGGCGGGGTCGGGCGGGGCGGCGGCCTCCGAGGAGGCGGCGGCGTGCGGCGTCGGTGGCGGCAGGCGACAGCGACGCGAGATCCGGGGAGGCGGCGCACGACAGCGGCGGAGGCGGCGGCTTAGGGTTAGGGTTTCAGGGTAGGGGCGGGCTGGCGGCTAGTGGGTTCGGGCGGCGCATTATAAAGGCCCCGGCCAGGGGGAGTCCTGGCCGAACACGACCCAAAGTCGGTTTCGTTTTTTTTGAACATTACACACAGAAAAACAAATAAAAGAAATACTAATCGGACTCCAAAAATCCCGAAATAAATTTTTCCCGACTTCTAAAATCAAGCCGGTTAATATGAACATTTATTTGGGTCCTAAATGCAATTTTGGAAAACACGCATTTTTCCTAAATTCAAATAAAATAGCAATAAACTACAAAATACAATCTTATTTGATTTTATTATCAAATCCTCAATTTTTTTTGGGAAAGTCATTTTATTCCCTCTCTCATATTTTCATAGTAGAAATAATTGAAGGTAAAATAAATAAAATCAAATGATCCTATTTTCAAAATTTGAGAAAACCCAAGTATGAAAATAACAAAATTCCCAACTCTCTCCGTGGGTCCTTGAGTTGCGTGAAATTTCTCGGATCAAGCCAAAATGCAATAAAATATGATATGCACTGATGATCTATGTATAACATTCCAAATTGAAAATTTGGGATGTTACAAAAGCGACCGTGAGTACTCGTCCAAAGTACTCGCAAGCATCAGATCTATACTAAGTATGCATTGGTATCAGAAGGAAGGTTTTTATTTGTGGACTGAACTGCAGAATGCTAGAATAGAGGGGAAGGCCTAGCCTATCGAAGACTAGCATCTTCAAGCAGCTCTAAGCATCTTGCAGCATGTAGAAGAGTAAAGAATAACATCTTAATATTAAACAAGCATGTTGTAACATCAACGCCCAGAGATTCCCCGACTCCCTGCGAGAAAGCAATCTTGGAGCGACATATCCTTCACATATCTCAAGTATCCATTTCTAGTTATATAAGATCAGGATATAAGTCTGAACGCCCATTACCGTAGACACGGTATTACAATATATATCTTCCCTGCAGGGGTGCACCACGTTACCCAACACGCTTGATTACTCTGGCCGGACACACTTTTCTGGGTCAATGCCTAGCCTCAGAAAATCAAGACGTCGCAACCCTACCTAGGCTCAGTAGAGAGGTCCCCGCAACTCTACATCATAAGCACTCGGTGTCTTGGGCCCATCACCCGCGGCACTCCGTGTCGTTGCGAGCAGGATGGATACCAGCACCGCCTCGGATGGCCAGCATGATCCGACCGTGCCGCACTGCTGAACTGGAGGTCTGACAAAGCTTCAGCTGATACTGCGACGATCGAGGCCCATAATTATTCTCGCGTGGTGGTTAGTGCGTAAAGGCCAGATGCCAACTCAGAAAAAATACCCAGACCTGTTAGTGCATTGGGGGCTCGCGGAGACGAGCAAAGACTCGCGATAATGTGACCCCGTTGCCCCGTCTCGTGGACTTACGGCAAGGGCCCAGACTGCCCGGCCGTGCCACGTGGAAAACTCGCGGGTGCTCTACAGGCTCGCCCGACTTTCACATCAACTCGCGGGTACCCCTCAGGGCCGACTGTCGGTGTCAAAACCGGCGGATCTCAGGTAGGGGGTCCCGATCTATGCGTCTTAGGCTGATGGTAACAGGAAGCAAGGGACACAATGTTTACCCAGGTTCGGGCCCTCTAGATGGAGGTAAAACCCTACTTCTGCTTGATTAATATTGAAGATATGAGTAGTACAAGAGTAGAATTACCACGAGATCATAGAGGCTAAACCCTAGAAGCTAGCCTATGATGGTATAATTGTAATTGTGATCGGCCTTCTAAGGACCAACCTCTCCGGTTTATATAGACACCGGAGAGGGCTAGGGTTTACATGGAGTCGGTTACAAGGAAGGAAATATAATATCCGGATCGCCAAGCTTGTTTTCCACCCAAAGGACAGTCCCATCCGGACACGGGCCGGAGTCTTGAGTCTTGTATCTTCACGATCCAATAGTCCCGACGATGTATATAGTCCGGCTGTCCGGATACCCCCCAATCCGGGACTCCCTCAGTAGCCCCTGAACCAGTCTTCAATGACGATGAGTCGGGCGCGCAGTCTTGTCTTCGGCATTGCAAGGCGGGTTCCTTCTATGAATACTCCAAGGTAATTATCGAACTCATAAATCGTGTCCGGATCTGCAAAATGATCTTCACATACGGCTTTAGAGAGAACGATATTTCACAAATGTACTCTGCTGACAACTTTTTAGACGTGACATGTCATTACGGTCGGGTCATTATTCGAACCGTTTTCCTTCAACCAGCCACAGCGCATATTGCGAGGCGGTTTCCTTGACACGTCATGTCAAAGTAGAGATCATGTCCACTTTTTACGAGATTCTCGTCAATACGGGTATGGGTAATCCAACCGCACTACTAATCGCGGTGAGTGGGAGGTGAGCGGGTTCCACCAGGCGAGTGGGGAGGCGCAAAAAGCTTTTACCATCTCTTGTAAAGAGATAAGGTCTCTTCCTCTTTACCCACACCTTCTCCTTCCGCTAACCCATTCCCCTTTGTTCGAGCCCTAACACCCAAGCACTCTTCTTTTCCATCAAAGAGACATTTTCCAAAGATGTCCAGATCCAGAGCAGGAGGCAAATGGATGGCCTCTACCGTCCGGGAGAAGGATATCAAGAAGCTCCGGGAAGCCGGGTATCTAGTCAAGAAGATTGGCAAACGTCTTCCACAGGCGGGACTGGTTGTCCCTACTCCGAAGCCTTACGAGAGAGTCGTGTTCCTTCCCCATTTTGTCCGCGGGATCAGGTTTCCCCTTCACCCATTCGTTCGCGGAGTCATGTATTACTATGGGATTGATTTTCATGATCTTTCCCCCAATTCTTCCCCCAATATCTCGACGTTCATCATCGTGTGCGAGGACTTTCTCCGTATTTCGCTTCACTTCGGCCTGTGGCTGAAGATTTTCCATGTGAAGCCCAAGGTGGTGAGTGGCGAACACGCCGAGTGCGGCGGCACCATGGTGAGCAAGATGACCAAGGCCATTTGGCCGAAGGGCACCTTCAACGACTCCATCAAGGAATGGCAGCAGTAGTGGTTCTATATCACCGAACCACGCGGCAAAAAGTGGGCTGCAGCTCCTGAATTTAGATCCGAAGCCCCAGTCCGACTCACGTCCTGGCCCAAGAAGGGCCCGAACTGGTCCTCGTCCGATGAGCTGTCACTGCTCCAGACGCGTGTTCAGAGCGTGGTCGACAAGGACGTCAAACTCGTCGACTAGTCCAGGTGATGCTAGTTCGCCTGGTTCTCCCTTGCCAGCGCCGAGCCTGCACTTTGTGGGAGTTCGACCCAACCGAGCACTCGACCCTTCGGGAGCTCTATGATTTCTCCCACAAGGATATCTGGAAGGTGCTCTTCAAGTCCTGTAAATTGTGGCCGGGCCCCGCCGAGGACCATGGGTATTAATTATCCCATACTGCAAGCCCGGTAAGTTACAGGCACACTCTGTCCATCCATGCTTCAGTTGGCGCGTCATGAGGGAGACATTTTCATCGTATTTCATGACCTCAGGGATGGATAAAAAAGGTGGAGCGGACACATTGTCCGGCCCCGCTGCCGGAGGAACCGACTGGACCTCATCTGACAAAGATGCTGGTCCCCGTGCCTTACGAGGCACCGAAAAAGGAGGCCTCCAAGAAGGTCAAGAAGACCCGGAGTGGCCTCCGTCGCCGCGAGGCTTCGGACGCAAAATCCGGAGACTCCAGCGATGCTCCTTCTTCCGAAGACGAAGAGGAGGAAGCAGAGGAGGACGAGCCTCACTCTCACGGTGGGAAGAAGCGCGCGGCTTCCCCGTCCCTGGAGGCTGAATAGCCCAAGAGGGGGAGAGGTTCCCTTCTAGAGGCATCCACCACGGCTGCCGATAACAGCCCGGAGTGGAATCCCAGGGCCCAGCCAATGCAAAAATCATAAGTAACCAAAATCCGAATGCGCCTATGCATCCAGGGTCATCCGGGTATAGTAGTTTTAACTGTTGCCATATCTCGTACAGCCCGGCGAGGTCTCCTGCCGGACAGTCCTCATCGGAGGATTCACTAAGCTCGGATGATGTAGCGAGCGAGACGCCTCCGGAGGCTCCTTCTCCGAAGTCCAGGTGCGACACCGAGGTGTCGTCTCAAAGTGACCCGGGGGGCATGCCTTTGGAGCCGGACACATGGGGGCAGCGGCCCCACGGCATGTTGACGATGGGGGCGATCTCTGCTTCGGCCCATAGCCGGATAAGGTCCTAGAGACCTCTAAGACTCCAGTATTGGGCGAGCGGCCGCCTTCGACGGAGGGAGACTTTCCTACTCCACTGGTAACCTGTATCCATGTAGAGCTGGCGGGCTCTATCGACAGCGTTGAAGAACGCCTCTATCGTCGATGAACATCAGACCCTGATGGGTACGGTGGTTGGGAAGATTCAGTCTGCCGAAAGCGGGTTGAATGAGTCCTGCCTTGGCCTTATAAAGGCTTTTGAGGTATAGTTTCTAAGGAACCTTTGAGGAATCATCATAATATGAGTAGTAGCCCCTGATACACTGTCCGGTGAAAGAGAGAGAGCCGGGCAGTGGATCAAACCCTCTTTTTTCGTGGGAACCCTTGTTAATGACGTGTACCCCTTTGTTTGAAAACAGGCGTCTGTGGAGAAGATGGCCGCTCATAACGCGGAAGTGTCTGAATTGAAGCAGAGCCTGGAACGAGCCGAGGAAGAACTTGGCCGTGTGAAGAAGCAATTAGAGGATAGGCAAGGTATGTTGAAACATTGTCTTGCATTAGGCACGAATGAGTAATTGTATCTATTGAAAAGTATTTGTGTTGTACGCCCTAGAAGCGAGTGCCGAATATGAGGCACTAAAGAAGGTTGTGGCTGATGCCAACAAGAAGGCTGCCGCTGAACAGACGCTTCATGGAAAACACGAGGCCAGGGTCCTCACAGCTGAGCGGGAGATCCATGAGGCTGTGAAGAAAAGCAAGGGCTCGGAGCAGAGTCTAGTAGGGAAAGAATCCGAACTCGCCCAAGCTCTCCAAGCCGTGGAAGATGCTCGGGAAGATGCCCGAGGTGCTGTACGGGATATTCAGGAGGCCCGAAAAGTTGCGGCTGGTAAGGCCTGTTGTATTCATGGCCATTTTTATATGATAGTGGGGGAAACTCTAAGCGACAAGTTGAATTCTTTATTTTACAAGGGCGTTTGTGGATCTGCCTCGTAGCATATCGGATGCCGCCTATTTCTACCGGACCGAGGAGAAGAAGTCTGCGGAGAGGAACTTCTGGTCACAGTATTTGGCGCCGAACTATCCGGTGCCTTCTATCGATCAGCTGAAGCAGCTGGTCGGACTGCACCAGGCGGCCGAACTAGCCATCAAGGACTTGGTTGTCCGGCTATGGCCCGTGGAGCCAATTCCAAGCAGTTACTTCGGACTCGTGAAGCGGATTGTGGGCGCCTGTCATCGGCTTGATGCTATCAAGCGATCAGTCTGTATAGAAGGTGCGTGCATGTGTTCGCCCGAGCAAAAGTGCATTGGGGGAAGCCTGATGCGGAGAAGCTGATGACTGAGGGGCCACCAGAGGGTAAGGAGCATCGCAAGCCCGAACTGTACTATGAAGGTGTACTGAAGGGGGCCCGCCTTGCGGCGGATAAGTGCACCAAAGACATTATATTTCCCTGAGGGCATTCATGCCGCTCTTTGTAATATGGGATAATGGCACTTTTATTATATATTGTTTTGTCTGAACATATGTTCTTCCTGTGCGGTTGTTTATTATATGTAAATCCTGAGAGTTGGCCAGTCGTCGGCTTCTGCCCCCACGTAAAGAATACGGGGGTGTTCGGGATATATCTGAACACTCTTTATCCCGTGGTTGGGTCCTTTTAAGGAGGTGTTTCTCACCACGAACTAGGCAATCGGACTATGGGGCTTTACTACTCTCACTTAGCCATAGGAATTCGAGTATGGTCGGCGCAGCCCCTTGTATTCGGAAGGCTGAACTAGGGGCTCTATTGGTGCCTGATCGGAAGACCGATCCGTCGCAATCTGCATTTATGATGGCGTTATGCAGAATAAATCTTTAAGGATTTTACAACCTCTCGAACAGCCAACCAACTCTCGCTGCATCATGACAGTCAGTTTTCAGCTTTCTCTACTGAGGTGCTCATCCGGCAGAACCGGGATACAATCGCAGTAGTTCTCCCAGCGCTACCTTAGCAGATGGAACGGAACATAAGGTACCACAACATTGGAGCCGGGCAAACCCAACCAATGACCCAAGACATGATTTGGAGCTGATGCATATAGTGTTATAAGTTCGGGGTCCCGAGCGACCGAAAAGGTGGTCGGACTTTATTGTCGTACTGTGAAGCCCCTGGCATAACCAGGCGTAACACGCAGCGTGGCTGCCGTTTTGTGGCAAAGAGGCGTCGATGATAAACGACGGCCGGTACATGTGATTTAAGTCTACGCATTGTAGTAGGATGATATTTCTATGCATATGAGTGTGATTTATGATTATGAAAAAGAGATGGTTTTTGGCGAAACCTGTGATGGCCAGACTAGAGGGCGCTGTGAGTGGATCGAAAGTGAATCCAAACTGCCTTCTACCTGCATGGTCCTGTCCTTGTGTGTCCGGGCCGATTCCACGCCGCCAGTCATGTTCTGCATCAAAGTTAGTTTGTGAAGGCAAATGCTTGGAGGCAGCCGAACATCCTCTTGTGGTTGGTCTAAGGGTTCCTGATCGGACCCTGGTGAACCCAGGCGCTATACCGTGAAGCAGCGCAAACTCCTCAGTTGGTGTCCGGATAGTTGGCTGTCATATCAAATTTTTGACAGGCATGCACGGTTTGCTACTCCAGCAGCTGTATGATTTCCGCTCTAAGGGCGGGGTTCGGCCTTGCACGTAGGCGTGAGTATATCACCGGTGTTGGCCTAATGGTTTACCACGTGGAATCTAGTCAACGTGGTTCATCACGTTAGCGTATCATGGGTTACCGTATGAGGGGTATGCGCTGATGGCGTGGCATTTTTTGGTTATCTGAAAACAACCATTAGAACGGTGGGCCAATGAACTTGGCCTTTGCACCTGACATCTTGTAGAAGGTGTTATTTGTGGATTCATACCCGCGGGGGCTTTATGTGTTATGGAGACCCCGGACTACTAGGTCTAGGGGTACAACAATCGAATTGCTGTGGTTTGTGTGATAGGGGGCGATCGGCCATACTGTTGTGCTCTGGGGGGGTCTCTTGACTAGACGCCTCCCTTCATTGTTTTCGGCACACGGCCGGTCGCTTTGTTTTGAGGATCCGGCATTCTCTATTGGTATGCTTTGTCGTCCTTCTAGGAGTACCGTGAATTTCACATGGTTGATCAAGTATGTGGCTCGGGCCGGATAGGCTTGAGCTGCTCTTCGTCCGTTGACCAGACTGGGAGTAGCTGGGCTTGGCACCAGCTTCCTTGACTTGACGTTTATGACCGCTGCGCCGAGGCTTTAGGATGCCTCTTCGTGTATCCTTCTTACTGTCTTGGACCGTAGTGATATGTGGACGTCGGGGTGTGTGCCTTGGGTGATCCTGCTCGGGTTGAGGTGGCCAGTTGTGCCGCGCGTGCCCTTTGTCAGGGCGGTCGAGTCCATATTTTCGGTGGCCAGGATCTTGGTCCACTTATCCACGAGCAAATCTTGGTCAGCTTTAAGCTGTTCTTGCTTCCTTTGCAGGCTCTTTGCCGTGGCCATGAGCCGTCGCTTGAAGCGAACTTGTTCCATTGGATCTTCAGGCACACCGAATTCGTTATTGCCGAGGCTTACCTCGTCTTCGGAGGGGGGTGTATAGTTGTCCCTCTCCAAGTATCCCATCGTGGTCAGTCCGGCCAACTTGAAGGTAGGCTGATCAGGGTTGTATTCATCTTTAGCGCCATTTGTATTGCGTTCGTCTCCTGGGCCGGTATCGCTGTGGCGGGGCTTGGAGCGGCGCCGACAACACCCCTGCTTTGTTTTTCTCCCTGAGGGTTATCCTCCGTTGCCTCATCGCCATTGTTCCTTTCGGAGTGTCCACCATATATATATCGTATGAGGAGGTGGCTGTCCACCGCCCTGTGGGTGGCGGTTCGTGTACTCCTTCTGCATCATCATCCATACCGTCGATGTCTTTCAAGTCGAAGTCAAGCACGTCGGTTAAATCATCGACCGTGGCGATGAAGTAGGTGGTGGGTGGGCAGCGAATTCCTTTGTCGCCTGCTTCCCACTCAAGCCGGACATAGTTCGGCCCCGAGCTCCTGCCAAAGAGAGAGACTTTAATGAGTTCAGCATGTCGCCAAAGGGCGAGTGCTGGAAGATATCCGCAGCGGTAAACTCCTTTACCGGAGCCCAACCTGGCTCGACTGGCTCGAGGGTGTGCGGACCGGAACCAACAGCCGGATACGAGTCCGGAGGTTCGGAGTTACAGGCTTCCTCAGAAGTGAGGCCTGTGTTCGGCTCTACCGCCGATGAGTGTGCAGTCTGCGGGGCGGGGCCCATCCCTCCGTCCTTAGGCGATGCAGCCTGCTCCGGATTTAGGTCCGGGGCCATTGCAAGGGTTATATTCCGAATATTGTCCGACAGCAGGTCTATGCCGTGCTCATCGCGACCGTCCGGTGTTCCTGGCACAGGTCCGAATCCGTCGAAGATCAAGATTCCGCGAATATCCGCCGTGTAGTTCAAGTTTCCGAACCTGACCTGGTGGCCAGGGGCGTAGCTGTCGATCTGCTCCAGATGGCCAAGCGAATTGGCCCGCAGTGCGAAGCCGCCGAACACGAAGATCTGTCTGGGGAGAAGAGTCTCGCCCTGCACCGTGTTGTTGATGATTGAAGGTGCCATCAAGCCCTGCAGCGACAACACAGAGGAACTCTCAATGAAAGCACCAATGTCGGTGTAAAAACCGGCGGATCTCAGGTAGGGGGTCCCGATATGTGCGTCTTAGGCTGATGGTAACAGGAAGCAAGGGACACAATGTTTACCCAGGTTCGGGCCCTCTCGATGGAGGTAAACCCTACTTCCTGCTTGATTAATATTGAAGATATGAGTAGTACAAGAGTAGATCTACCACGAGATCGTAGAGGCTAAATCCCATAAGCTAGCCTATGATGGTATGATTGTAATTGTGATCGGCCTTTTAAGGACCAACCTCTCCGGTTTATATAGACACCGGAGAGGGCTAGGGTTTACATGGGTCGGTTACAAGGAAGGAAATATAATATCCGAATCACCAAGCTTCTCTTCCACACAAAAGAGAGTCCCATCCAGACACGGGCCGGAGTCTTGAGTCTTGTATCTTCACGCTCCAATAGTCCGGACGATGTATATAGTCTGGCTGTCCGGATACCCCCCAATCCAGGACACCCTCAGTAGCCCCTAAACCATGCTTCAATGACGATGAGTCCGGAGCGCAATCTTGTCTTCGGCATTGCAAGGTGGGTTCCTTCTCTGAATACTCCAGAGTAATTATCGAACTCGTAAACTGTGTCTGGATCTGCAAAATGATCTTCACATGCCGCTGTAGAGAGAACGATATTTCACAAATGTACTCTTCTGACTACTTTTTAGACGTGACATGTCATTACGGTCGGTTCATTATTCGAACCGTTTTCCTTCAACCAGCCACAACGCATATTGCGAGGCGGTTTCCTTGACACGTCATGTCAATGTAGAGATCGTGTCCCCTTATTAAGGGAATTCTCGTCAATACGGGTATGCGTAATCCAACCGCACCACTAATCGTGGTGAGTGGGAGGTGAGCGGGTTCCACCAGGCGAGTGGGGAGGTGCAAAAAGCTTTTACCATCTCTTGTAAAGAGATAAGGTCTCTTCCTCTTTACCCACGCCTTCTCCTTCCGCTAACCCATTCCCCTCTGTTCGAGCCCTAACGCCCAAGCACTCTTCTTTTCCTAGGTTCGGGCCCTCTCGATGGAGCTAAAACCCTACTTCCTGCTTGATTAATATTGAAGATATGAGTAGTACAAGAGTAGATCTACCATGAGATCCTAGAGGCTAAACCCTAGAAGCTAGCCTATGATGGTATGATTGTAATTGTGATCGGCCTTCTAAGGACCAACATCTCCGGTTTATATAGACACTAGAGAGGGCTAGGGTTTACATGGAGTCGGTTACAAGGAAGGAAATATAATATCCGGATCGCCAAGCTTGTCTTCCACGCAAAGGAGAGTCCCATCCGGACACGGGCCGGAGTCTTGAGTCGTGTATCCTCACGCTCCAATAGTTCGGAGGATGTATATAGTCCGGCTGTCCGGATACCCCCCAATCCAGGAGTCCCTCACCGACCCGACTTCAACAATGGTCTCATGAAAAGTTAAGGTAACCTTGTGTCCAAACATCAAGGGGAAAACCTAAGGAATCACCCTCGGTGGATTCCACTCGATGTAATCATCAAGGTGAACCTAAGAGGAACCACCTCGAGGTTCACACTTGAGGGGTTGCACAACAGAGTCCTATCGGAAGTGGTTAAGGAGGAATCACCCTCGATGACCACGACCGAATAGCTAACCTACAAAGGTCTCATCAGGAGTGATGTATGAGGTACCACCCTCGGCACTCGATAGTAGCTCTACAGAGTCGAACAACAAAAGGGGCGTGATGTCATGTGAGGTGTCGGGCTCTAGTCGTCAATCACGTTGATCGAGTCGTCGGTGATGAAGCAGGGGCAACACGGACAAGGTGGGGGTCACTGATGGATCACTAGCCAACCTATACTAAGCAGTTTAGGATAAGCTGGTAAGGTACAACAACAGGTACAAAAGCAGGCTATGTATCAGAATAGGAGCAATCAATTAGAGTAGCAAAATCTAATGCAAGCATGAGATAATGGAATGGGTGATATTGGGATGATCAAAGGGGGGCTTGCCTGGAAGCTGCGCTGAAAGGGAAGAAGTGTCGTCGTCGACGTAGTCGATCACAGTGGCATCAGCAGCGGTCTCGGGGTCTACCCAAGAGAAGAGGGGGAAGAAACAGTAAATAGACGCAAACATATGCACAACATGATTATAAGGAGGGCTAGAGGTGTTCTACCGCAGAGCTAGGTGATACTGGCAAGGGGGAAACATCCGAGAAAGTTTTCCCGGTTCCGGATGTTTGTTAGACAGATGAACCGGAGGGGAAAGGTTGCATGTTCGCTATGCTAGGGACGTGTGGCGGGCAAACGGACCGCGAATCTGGATTCATCTCGCCGTTCTGAGCAACTTTCATGTATAAAACTTTTTCATGTGAGCTACGGATAGTCTGCTATGATTTTCTAAAGTTTTAAACAATACTCTAGAATTATCTTTAATAAAAAATAGAATTATGACGTCAGCCTGACGTCATCATGACGTCAGCGGTCAACACAGACCATTGACTGGACAAACAGAGCAGTGGGACCCATCTGTCATTGACCAAACTAAACTAACAATTTTAATAAACTAAATTAAGTAATTAGGCTAATTAAGTTAAGTTAATTTAGCTAATTAACTATATTAGTAATTAATTAACTATTTTTAATTCTCTTATTTTCTGTTTAAACCATTTCACATGGGCGGGGCCCACTCATCAGTGGCCCGA
>NC_041383.1:805767814-805794102 GCF_002162155.2 Triticum dicoccoides
GTTAATGGGTGCGGGCGTCGAAGCTAGGCGCCGGACCCGGTCGGCGGCCAGCCAGGGCCACGGCCACAGGTGATGGCGACGAAGTGCGGTGTAGCAGGGGTGGATGCTGGCGGGCCGGCGAGCGGAAGGGCGCCGGCGGGAGCGGGAGGACTGCACGTGCGATGGCGGCGCGGGTGGAGCAGAGCCGCGTCGCCGGGCTAAGCAGAGTAGAAGGGGTACGGCTGTGTGTGGGTGTGTGTGTGTGTCTGGGGGGTGGCGGTTGGCCTGCAGTACACTACGAGTTGTCAGCCACCATGTGGGTTGGCCTTTTTGTTAGGCAGGTGCCACATCAGAGTCGTGAATTCCTTATTTAAAACATTGCACAACCCTTTCATACATACTCCCTTCGTTCCAAATTACTCGTCGCAGAAATGGATGTACCTAGAACTAAAATACATCTAGATACATCCATACCTGCGACAAGTAATTCAGAACAGAAGGAGTACATGTTTTGGCCACATGAATTCGATGGTTTTCCTACACGACACTCGATACTCGCGTGTGACGCTTTTTGTGGGCCCGTGAGGTCATCGTCCATCACTTTGACGAACAGCCGACAGTGAGGTTAATTTGACCAGCAAGGTAGAATCATTTTGTTTGTGTTATGGTGGTATATAGTACGCGCCGAAGAGGTGGGAGGGGACTAGCATATATACTATACGCACGCGTCTGTGAACAAGTACACCTCACTCAGTGTCGGGACATTTCTGTTTCCGAGGCATGTGCCACATCAAAGTTGTGAAATTGGCTATTCAAACATAACACAACACCTCTTTGGGCCACATGCATGGAAGCAATGGTTATCCTAGCTAGGACACTCACGTGTCATGCTTCCATCTGTGGTCCCACAAGGCCATCGTCGATGCATGCATCACTTTGACCTACATATCGGGAGAGGTTAATTAATTTCACCATCGATGATGATTCTTTTTGGGTTGTATTACGGTAGGAGCATATAGTATGCGTCGAAGAGGGGGAAGGGGACCATCATATGTAGTACACTTCACGAGCCTCGCTCTATGTGGGTGGTTTACAATTTTTGAGGCATGTGGCACATCAAAGTTGTGCATTTTGGGTATTCAACATATGTTTGGCCCACATGCAAAGCGATGGTGGTTGTCCTCTCGCACCCACTTAAGCGGTTATCAGCGATATCGATGCTTTCCCTCTGTGGGCCCACTTGGTCCATCACTACTTTTTGCCTGACAACAAGAGAGGTTAATTTGACTTAGGAGGGGATTATTTTTTGCTTGTAATATGGTATATATATAGGTCATGCTCTGGGATGACATGATACAGTTTGATCACACACACATGCATGGGTACGCATGAATCCCTCCCATTGAGTTGAAGTGGCCAGTACAATGATGCGTCATGAACCGATCTCGCTCTGTGTGGCGACTGTATGATTTTCGATGCATGCGCCACATCACTGTTGTGAAATGGTATTCAAACATGCATGCACACATCACCTCCATACATATGCATGTAGTGGTTGTCTTCGAACGGTACACTTCCTCGCGTGGTTATCGGCGACAAGCCTATATATTCATCCTCCCGCGTGGACATCCCTGATGACCTTGAACGACAACAAGATAGGTTACCATGGCGGATTCTTCCTTTGGTTCGTGTTATCATAGTATAGGTCATGGTGAGATTTAGACCTAATTAAGTTGAGTGCATATACTATGCACACATGCATGCATGAATCCCCGTTGTCGGCTTGAAGTGTGGTGTAACATACATATGCATCGTCAACCTAACCCTCACTCAGTGTGGGGATTTCTAGTTCGAAAGCATGGTGCCACATCAAAGTTGTTCCATTCTACATTCAAAAACACCGGGATTTCTAGTTCGAAATCATGGTGCCACATCAAAGTTGTTCCATTGTGTATTCAAAAACACACCTCTCCATACATATGTTTAGGCCACACACATACAGTGGTTGTCTTAGGGGACTAGCAACTTGCGTGATTATTGGCGAGCTAGCCCATCTCCGGGGTTGCATGGACGGCAATCACTTTTACCAACAACAAGATAGAGATTGTACGACCAAGGTGGATTATTCTTGGTCCGTTTTACGATCCATCTTGGTGAGATGCCTCTCTGGCCTGCCGACTGAAAGTGTGTGTGTGGGGGGGGGGGGCTGCTACTTTGCACTTTACTAGGTGAACCTCGGTTGGGGGGGCATGCATTCATATCTTAGGATTCCCTTCGTGCCGACACGAGGGGGGGTTGCAAGCTACTTCACACTTTGCTAGGTGAACTTCGGTTGGGGGAGCATGCATTCATACCTTAGGATTCCCTTCATGCCAACACGAGATGGGTGGGGCAAGCAATACCACGCACTTTGCGAGACAGGTGCCACGTCGAAGTTGCATTTGGTATTTTAACATCAAACCACCCTTTAATAAATAAATTTGGTCCACATTCAAGTGTGTTCGTGTTCTGACCCTCTCCCGTTTCATTTTTCACCAAATTTATGAACATTAGACAAGTTGGATGACGCAACCGACATGGTTCACTCAAACTAACCATGTGCCACGCCGGTGCCCCTGTCACGCACACATCCGCACAGTACATTGGACTCCACGAGGCCTCCCCTCTCAAAAATATCTACCCGCCTGCAACTTTTTTTGTTTGATAACACACAGTTATTGTGTTTCGACCGTGTGTGATGTTTCTTGTTCCCAATCCCGCCTACATCCCTTGAAAATATTTGCCTGCCTAGCGATTGTTATCTCCGCAACCTATGCGATGCACCATCATCAAAATTTTCAATAGTCCTGGCATTTCACTCCTGCGTTTGACTGCCACAGAGTAAAATTTTCAGTACCCGCTTCATTTCCTCAAACACACCAGAGGGAGTCCTGGATAAGGGGTACTCGAAAGGATCTGCCGGTTTTAGACCCAATTATAGACGGACTTCACCTCACAAGAGTCCTTATGGACAGAGGCAGCAGCTTGAACCTGCTTTATCAGGACACAGTGGGCAAAATGGGCATCAATCCTTCAAGGATTAAGCCCACCAAAACCACCTGTAAGGGTGTCATTCCTGGAGTAGAGGCCCGCTGTACGGGCTCTATAACATTGGAAGTGGTCTTCGGATCTCCAGATAACTTCTGAAGCGAAGAGGTAATCTTCGATATTGTCCCTTTTCGCAGTGGTTACCACGCACTGCTCGGACGAACCGCATTCGCCAGATTCAATGCGGTACCACACTATGCATACCTCAAGCTCAAGATGCCAGGCCCGCGCGGGGTCATAACAGTCAACGGAAATATGGACCGCTCTCTACGTACAGAAGAGCACACTGCGGCCCTTGCGGCCGAAGTACAATGCGACCTCCTCCGGCAAACCACCAGTCCGGCGACAACAATCTCAAGCTCCACCAAGCGAGGGCGGAACACCCTGCGACAGGATCAGCAGGCACGCCAAGAGCACGACTAGCAGTCTGGCCTCCGCTCAAATCCCATCAAAGCTGCATCCGTGTCACGCGTACACAATTACGCACTCAAAATACCATGGGCACAGGCGGAGGCGTAGCAGTGGCTTAGTCAATAGTACGGTATCGCTTCGTAACCCTTTCTTTTACCTTTAAGGTCATTGCTTTAGTGCAGCTTCTCCAGAAGAGCCGGATTGTCGGACTTACATAGGAGAGGAAACCCAGGAGGCAACAGGCTTTGGGCACAGCAGGAAACACCCAGGTGGAATCTATTTACAATTGTTGTTCCTGCTTTATCTATCTGTACGTAGCCTGCCCCTGGATAGGATATGTCAAATAATCGAATTTATCTCTGCTTAATGCATTCATTGTAAACATATGCTTAAACGTATTATTTATCAATGGGAGACAATATACAACGTCATCTTATTATTTTTATTTGAGCATTTTTTACAAATGTCTATTTGATTTTGCATCCATACACTTTGGTACGCTTAGTTCGCCAGGGGCTTCTTATGGCGCCCCACAATACGGCAAGCCAAGTCCGAACACTTTCAACAGTGCGGCACCCCGAACTTATAGCATTATATGCATCAGCTCCGAATCATGTCTTGGGTTACAGTTGGGATAGCCTGGCTCCCTTGTTTTGGTGCCTTACATTCCATTAATTCGGCTAAGGTAGCGCAGGGAGAACTACTGCGATTGTGCCCTGGTTTTTCCGGACGAGCACCTCAGTAGAGAAAGCACAAAGTTGTCCGACATGATGTGGCGAGAGCTGGTCGCTGTTCGAGAGGTCTTAAAATCCTTAAAGATTTTTCCGCTTTAGGCGATAATTCGGCTTTGTCCGATATAGGCGTGTATAGCACCCCAATTCGGCCTTCCGGATTCTAGGGGCTTCACCGAAATTTAAAATTATAGACTTCTATGGCTAAGTGAAGGTTATAAAGCCGTCTAGTCCAATTGCCTTGTTCGCTGCGCTGGACACCTCCTTAAGGGACCAAACATTTGGATAAAGAGTGTCCGAGTTTTCCACGAACACCCCAGTACTAGTTACACGGGGGCAGAAGCGAACGACTGGCCTACTTTCAGAATTTGATAAACAGCCGCACAGAAGGTAATATTTTAAATAACAAAAGTGCTGCATAGCGGAAGTAACTTCGTCTTTAAATTACAAACATGACAGAGGTGAATTCATTCAAAAATTATGTCTTTAGTACATTCATCAGCCACGAGGCAAGCACCCTTCATCACGCCATCATAATACTTCTTGGGGACACGATGCGGCTTGCCCTCCAGCGGCCCGTCGTTCACCAGCTTCTCCGCATCCAGCTTGCCCCAATGCACCTTTGCACAGGCAAGGGCCCGGCAGGCACCCTCAATGCAAACCGATCGCTTGATAACTTCCAGTCGCGGACAGGCATCCACCACCCGCTTGATCAGGCCGAAGTAGCTGGTGGGCAGAAGCTCACCAGGGCATATCCAAACTATGAGATCCTTCATAGCCACTTCGGCTGCCGTTTGGAGTTCAACCAACTGCTTCAGTTGGTCACTCAGAGGCGTTGAATGTTCGGCCCCACTATACTGAGACCAGAACAACTTCTCTGTTGAGCTCCCCTCCTGGGCACGGTATAACTCTGCGGCATCTGAGACGCTGCGTGGCAGATCTGCGAATGCCCCTGGAGAGCTCCGGACTCGGGTAAGTAAAAGAAACGCCTCCTCCACATGCTTGCTTTGCATAAAGAATTTCTTACCCGTCGTTATCTTTTTGGCCTCCTGGATCTTCTGCTGTGCCCTCTCGGCTTCGGCCTTGGCGTCTTTTATACTTGCAAGGGCCTTCGCAAGCTCAGCCTCTTTTGCTTTAAGCTCATGCTCCGCGGACTCGAGCTTCTTGCCGAGCTCCTGGAGCTCTTCTTGTACCTCGCCCATTCGGGCCTCTAGCTTTTTGCGCTCCTTGAGTTCCAAGGCCGCTTTGTGTTCGGCCTCGGATAGCGCCTTCTTGAGAGACGCCACTTCGGTGGTGGCCTTTGTTACCATATCATGATGTTTTGTCATTAGAATAATCAAATTTTATTTACTATTCATTATATGAGAGAGGGGAATCATTCACCTTTGCTCTCTTCGAGCTGCCTCCTCGTGAGGCCAAGCTCTCCCTGTGCCCGCTCTAAGTCCTGCGTTAGGCCGGCGATTTCGGCCGTGCGAGCAACAGCGGCCAACAGCATAGCCTGTTTATTTACATTCAAACTTATTGTTAGAACCCTGCGGATTATAATTGACCCTCCGTTTGGTTTTTCTTTCCGAACACCAAAAAGAGTATCAGGGGCTACTACCTATCGGGTGGTAATTTCACACATTTTTACTTACCACAAAGCCCGTTAGGAGGCTGGTGCAGGCTTCGGTTAGTCCGCTCTTGGCGGACGAGACCTTCTGAATCACCGCACTCATAAGAGTACGGTGCTCTTCATATAAGGAAGCGCAGCGAAGCGCTTCCAGCAGACAATCCGGTGCCTCGGGTGCAACGGAAGTCCTTGATACAGACGGCCCTCCCTCCATAACGAGGGGCTGCCCGCCTAAGTTCGGAACCACTGAAGGCTCTGGAATAGTGTTTGGCTGAGAGCCCGGCTTACCATGGCTCTCATCAACACGATCCGCGGGGACCTTGAACCCCGCGAGTCTGACGTCTGGGACGCTGCCTTGAGGCACCTCCAGGGCCACTTCCGCCATCGCTGGGAGCCTTCGGGACAACACCTCCGTGTCGTTCGCAGGCCGAGGAGACGTGGCCGTCGGGAGTGAGTTCATTGCTGACTCACTCAAGGACCCGTCCGAAGACGACACTTCTGGATGGGCCCTGGCCGGACTGCATACAAGTTCGGCGTTATAACAAAACTATGAAGCAAAATTACGATTGAGTGCGGATACTTACGATCACACTAGGGGCTTCTTCCTGGGCAGCCACCCTTCCTCGCTATCGGCGGCGGTGGCGGAGTAGTCCGGAAGGGACACGTTTCCTTCTTGCACGTCCTAGTCTCCCCCACTGGGGCGGCCTTCCTCTTCTTCCCTCCCCCGACACGGGAGGTGGTGTTTCTTCTTGTTCCTCCCCGCCTCCGTGGGAGGAATCTGTCTCGTCGTCATCAGACGATAAGGGTATGACGGCCTTGCGCCCGGGGCCTCTCCTGGTCCCCTGGTCCGCCGTCTCAGGCCCCCCATCCTGTCCGGATAGGGCAGCCTCTTCTTCTTCCCCTTCGGGGGAGGAGTCTTCCTCGTCCTCTTCGGATGAGGCTTCTGGCGCAGCCTTACGCCAGAGACTCTTTCAGGTCCCCGGGGCCTTCTTGTTGGCCTTCTTCTCCGGCCCCTTATAGGGCGCCGGGACCAGCATCTTCGTCAGAAGATCATTGGGTGGGCTTTCTGGCAACGGAGCCGGACTGTCAATCCACTCCACCGTCTCCACATACTCTTGAACAAATATACACGATCACTTAAGGATTCACCATGAGTACATTGGGAAGAACCGAACCCGGTGGCATCCTGAGAACTCACCTGGGTAGGGTGCCGTGCGGCGTGGAGCCCACGATCCTCGGATATGAGAGGAGGTACTTCGGAGGCCTTGAACAACGCCTTCCACGGGTTCTTGTGCTTCAGGCGTAGAGCCTCTGGAGCGTCTGGTGTTCGGCCAGGATGAACTCCCACAAATTGAATGTCCTCCTTTGGCACGGCAGAATCCAGCGAATGAGCATGACTTGGATCACATTGACAAGCTTGATGTTCTTGCCCTTCATTCCCTTGATGCAGTTTATGAGTCCGGTCAACTCTGTAGATCCGCCCCATAGCAGGCCCTTCTGTTCCCAGGAGGTGAGCCGCATAGGGGTTCCAGATCGGAACTTGGGGGTCGCCGCCCAGTTGGCATTGCGTGGCTCGGTGATGTAGAACCACCCCGATTGCCACCCCTTCACGGTTTCTGCAAAGGAGCCGTCAGGCCAGGTGACGTTAGGCATTTTGACCACCATGGCTCCTCCGCACTCCGCTTGCTGGTCGCTCACGATCTTCGGCTTCACGCAGAAGATTTGCAGCCACAAGCCGAAATGAGGCTTGATGCGGAGGAAAGCCTCGCATACGACGATGAACGCCGAGATGTTGAGGACGAAGTTCGGAGCTAGATCATGTAAGTCTAGCCTGTAGTAGAACATGAGCCTGCGGACGAAGGGGTGGAGTGGAAACCTCAGTCCACGGACTAAGTGGGCAAGGAACACGACCCTCTCGTGGGGTCCTGGAGTTGGAATTACCTGCCCCTTGTCTCCCACTTGCCTCCTGCTCCGGACATGACTAACTATGCGGAGAAGACCTGGACTAGGGCGCTGGAGCTCGAGGGGGCAAGAGTAAGCGAGGGAGGAAGAAGGCGTGGGTAAAAATGAGGAACTCTTATCCCTTTAAAGAGGCGACGGAAGTGGTGCGCCTCCCCACTAACCTGTTGAGAATAGCTTACTTCCCAAGCGCCACGATTGATGGCATGGGGGGATTACCCGTACCCATATTGATGAGAATCCCGTGATAAGAGGACATGATCTCTGCTTTGACAAGACGTGTCAAGGAAACCGCCTCGGAATACGCGCTCTGGCTGGTTGTGAAAATAAAAACGGTTCGATCTGATCGTAATGACATGTCACGTCGTCTAAAAATTGTTAGCTGAAGTATCATTCTCTCTACGGTGGTATGTGAAGATCATTTTGCATATCTGGACACAGCCTACGTGTTCGATAATAACCTTGGAGTATTCGGATGAGGTATCCGCCTTGCAATGCCGAAGACAAGACTGTGCGCCGGACTCATCGTCATTGAAGCCTGGTTCAGGGGCTACTAAGGGAGTCCTGGATAAGGGGGTATCCGAACAGCCGGACTATATACATCGTCCGGACTATAGAAGCGTCAAGATACAAGACTCAAGACTTCGGCTAGTGTCCGGATGGGACTCTCCTTTGCGTGGAAGACAAGCTTGGCGATCCGGATATTATGTTTCCCTCCTTGTAACCGACTCCATGTAAACCCTTGCTCTCCGGTGTCTATATAAACCAGAGAGCATGGTCCTTAGAAGGCCGATCACAATTACAATCATACCATCATAGGCTAGCTCTTAGGGTTTAGCCTCTATGATCTCGTGGTAGATCTACTCTTGTACTACTCATATCTTCAATGTTAATCAAGCAGGAAGTAGGTTTTTACCTCCATCGAGAGGGCCCGAACCTGGGTACACATTGTGTCCCTTGCTTCCTGTTACCATCAGCCTAAGACGCACAGATTGGGACCCCCTACCCGAGATCCGCCGGTTTTGACACCGACAACACCCCGGCCCCCCTTCACACACACACACACACACACCAAAACCTCCTCAGGTGCACGCACACACACCCCCTCCCTCACTCTAAACCCTAGAAATGCCCTCCCGCTGCCACCGCAAGGCCTCCATTGTCAACATCTATCGGTTTTCCCATGCATCTTACCCACCAATATCCATACCCAGGCCGCCATGAGTTTATGAGATGACACCTGCCAAACGCCCCCTTTCCCACAGATCCCCATCCCCAACCCCGTCACCACACCCTCGTGCTGCCGGAACTTCGCCGTCTTGCTGGGTCAAGAAGGCATGGACGTTATATCGTTCTGGACGTGGAGGTGTCGTACATTCGGTACTTGATCGGTTGGATCGTGAAGAAGTTCGACTACATCAACCGCGCTACTAAATGCTTCTGCTTACGGTCTACGAGGGTACGTAGACACATTATTCCCTCTCATTGCTATTCTTCTCCTTGATAGATCTTGCGTGTGCGTAGATTTTTTTTTGTTTTCCATGCAACGTTTCCCGTCACTTCAAAACCGATGTCTGGCGTAAGATTAACAAGGAATTTATGAAGGCCGAAGACTTGAAGGGTCCTCGGATGCTCGACATGTGAACTCTTTGAATGTAGCTCGGCAATCCTCAAGATCGAAGATGGGAAGATTTTGTGAACCAGTTTTCAAGACCGATGGCCAAAGACGTAGAACAGTTCGGAAGGACCGAGGAGCATCCCCGACTTGAAGACTGGTTCAAGGGGGCTACTGACGGTGTCCTGTACTAGGGGGTACTCACCACGTCATCTCCCGGCAAGGTGGATCGGGCCAAGGGCCCCATGGTGGTTCACTCATGGGCCACTTCGGGCAGCCGATCACATACACGAGGAATATTCCACAAGACTTGGTGATCAAGACAAGGACTCCTCTCCATCGATGTATTTGACTAGAACTATTGTTATCCTAGGCCTATGGTACATTATATAAGCCGAGGCTAGGCTAGTAGATAGGTCATTATGACATCTCATATGCATTAGAACAATCTCGTATTAGATACATGTACTCTATACTACACCCCATATGAATGCAACCAAAAGCATTAAGTAGGGTATTATCTCTTCGAGAGAGCCCGAACCTGGGTAAAATCATGTGTCCATGATGTTACGATCGCTCCAAGATGCCTAGCTTAGGACCCCTAATACGAGATATGCCGGATATATAACCGACAGCAGGCATCACTTGGTCATATACGAAATGAAGTGGCACTTCCTGCCCATCCGGCCCTACCGTTCCAACTCAAAGCCAAATGATCTGTGTCGAGTTTGGTAAACCGGGACTTTAGCATTTCCCATGCCTCTCGTGCTCCTTCTGGACAAGTAGATATCTTCCGTAGAGCAACGATGAGCTCCTTTAAATCGATTGGCCAATTCGGCCATCCCTTCTAGAGGTGTCCCGGTCGGCCATAAGGCCTTGACCAAGCTCTTCATAGATTTCCGTGCTCGTTCGTGCACAATGGACATCTCCTTTAACAAGTGCCCTCCAAGGAACTAGCCTCTTCTTCGGGACGCCCGGCCAGGAGACCTGCCAAGAGACGCGACATGTTTCTTATATTCATATTATATGGATACTCCACATGATCACAAGCAGAAATATCACTTACCGAACATGCCATCTTTCAATCACTGGTTCTCCTTGAGGGCTTGTGCTAATTGAGCTTTTAATCTCTCACTTTCTTCGGCTTGCTACTGGTTTTCCGCTTTGAGTTTGTTCTTTTCCTCATGAGCTCGGGTTTGTACCCGGTGGCCAGCTTCGTGCTAGGATTCGGCGTACCTTTGAGACTCTGTGGCCGCGTCCAGGTCCTTTTGCAGTTGACTTATGGACTCAGCTGCCACAAAGCCCCCATTCCCTAAAAAATGGTTCCCTAAACAATTTATGCACGTTAAAAACATTTTTCTCACTATGTGCATCCCTGGTGAACTTTTTGACCTCCAATTCGGCCCTCGCGGCCGCCAGCTGTCTTCGGCTCAGCTAAATATCCTCAGCTAGTTTCTTGTTTTTTCCCTTGAGGCCTGCATCATGTTGCAAATATACGCATATTAAGATCCTTAACTTGGCCCTCCCACCAAAGTTAAGGCTCAGGGGCTACTTGGTTAGGTTTTATGTTCGGTTGTCCAAAGCTAGTCGCGTACCTGCATATTGTTCGACAAAAGGTTGGCAACTCCCTCAAGTCCAGTTTGGGCAGCTCCAAGGTATGCGTCCACCAAACTGAGTGCATTAAACTCCTCTTCGGAAAACACAAAATGGCACAGTGACTCCTTCCCCCGAGATGGTGATTCATCACACTTTCAACTTTAGAGTTCGTAACCGAGACATCCTCGGGATCTTCAGAAGGCTGGTCTGTAGCAGGGGCCTCGGCGTTGACCCTAGACTTTGCCGAAAACCTTGGTTCGGGATTATTCCCTGGCACCTCTTAGGCATCTTCAGAAAGCAAAGGCGGTACATGTTTTCTGCAGGACTCAGCAAAAGTTATGAGCATTCGCAGCGGCCATCGTAATAACCGAACTATAAACCCAACTGTATTACCTTTTGGTTGGGAGCTCGGCCGATGTGGCTCCCGTGACCGCGGTTCGCTTGGGAGCTCTACCACTGGTTGGCGCCGACGTGGTTGGCATCGCTCTTGCTGGTGTTCGGCGCGTGGTTCGACGACCCTTGGGAGTAGAAGTCAGCATACTCGGAATGACACGAGGTGAATTCCCTTTTGGCGAAGAGGCCTTCTTTCTACTTACAGCAGAAGAAGAAAGGGGTCAAGAGTGATCGGCCAAAAGGCCACCTTGGAGCCGTCAATACTCTCCTAGTGAAAGACCCCGTCCTCAAAATCGATTGATGTCTCCGGGTCGTCATGGAATCCTCGGTCATCATCGCGGGAATAGCTCTCTCGCTGTGGAGGGGGCAGCAGACCGTTTCGATCAAGTGCCTCTAGTTCTGTTTGGAAAGATAGCGATCACCAAATGCAGGCGTAACATCCGGAGTATGAAAATGGAGTTTAACTTACCCAATCGATGGGATTATGTTGGGGAACAGAGCATGCAATTTCAAAAATTCCTACTCTCACGCAAGATCTATCTAGGAGATGCATAGCAACGAGACGGGGAGAGTATGTCCGTGATCTCATCCGGGGCTCCGAACAACCTTCGGTCACCAAAACACATAACTCATATAATACATATCGTCATCAAACATGAAGCGTGCGGACCCTATGGGTTCGGGAACTATGTAGACATGACCGAGACACCTTTCCATTCAATAACCGATAGCGGAACCTGGATGCTCATATTGGTTCCCACATATTCTACGAAGATCTTTATTGGTCGAACCGCAATGTCAACATACGTTATTCCCTTTGTCATCGGTATGTTACTTGCCGAAGATTCGATTGTCGGTATCTCCATACCTAGTTCAATCTTGTTCCCGGCAAGTCTCTTTACTCATTTCGTAATGCATCATCCTGCAACTAACACATTAGTCACATTCCTTGCAAGGCTTCATATGATGTGCATTACCGAGAGGGCCCAGAGATACCTCTCCGATACTCAGAGTGACAAATCCTAATCTTGGTCTATGCCAACCGAACAAACACCTTCGAATATACCTATAGAGCATCTTTATAATCACCCAGTTACATTGTGACGTTTGATAGCACACAAGGCATTCCTCCAGTGTCAGGTAGTTGCATAATCTCATAGTCGGAGGAATATATATATGAGATGAAGAGAGCAGTAGCAATAAAACTGAACGATCATTATGCTAAGCTAATGGATGGGTCTTTTCCATCACATCATTCTCCTAATGATGTGATCTCATTCATCAAATGACAACACATGTCCATGGATAGGAAACTTAACCATCTTTGATCAATGACCTATTCAAGTAGAGGCATACTAGGGACACGGTGTTTTGTCTATGTATTCACACATGTATCAAGTTTCCGGTTAATACAATTCTAGCATGAATAATGAACATTTATCATGATATAAGGAAATATAAAATAACAACTTTATTATTGCCTCTAGGGAATATTTCCTTCAGTCTCCCACTTGCACTAGAGTCAATAATCTAGTTCACATCGCCATGTGATTTAACACCAATAATTCACATCGCTATGTGATTAATACCCACAGTTCACATTCCATGTGACCAACACCCAATGGGTTTACTAGAGTCAATAATCTAGTTCACATCGCCATGTGATTAACAACCAAAGAGTACTGAGGTGTGATCAAGTTTTTCTAGTGAGAGAAGCTTAGTCAACGGGTCTGTCACATACAGATCCGTATGTATTTTGCAAATTTCTATGTCTACAATGCTCTGCATAGTGCTACACTAGCTAATTGGTACCACTTTCAATATGTATCCAGACTGATACTCAGAGTCATCTAGATTAGTGTTTAAAGCTTGCATCATTGTAACCCGTTATGATGAACCCTTTATCACCTCCATAAACGAGAAACATTTTCTTTGTCCTCTAAGGATAATTTTAACCGTTGTCTAGTGATCCACTAATGGATCACTATCGTACCCCCTTGCCAAACTCGTGGTAAGTTACACAATAGGTCTGTTACACATCATATCATACTTTATAGAACCTATGGCTGAGGCATAGGGAATGACTTTGATTCTCTTTCTATTTTCTGTTGTGGTTGGGTTTTGAGTCTTACTCAACTTTACACCTTGCAACACAAGCAAGAACTCCTTCTTTGACTGTTCCATTTTGAAGTACTTCAAAATCTTGTCAAGGTATGTACTCATTGAAAAATCTTACCATGTGTCTTGATCTATCTCTATAGATCTTGATGCCCAATATGTAAGCAGCTTTACCGAGGTCTTTCTTTGAAAAACTCCTTTCAAATTCTCCTTTATGATTTCCAGAAAATTCTACATCATTTACGATCAACAATATGTCATTCACATCTACTTATCAGAAAGGCTGTAGTGCTCCCACTCACTTTCTTGTAAATACAGGGTTCACCGCAAGTCTGTATAAAACTATATGTTTTGATCAACTCACCAAAGCATATATTCCAACTCTGAGATGCTTGCACAAGTCCATAGATGGATCGCTGGGGCTTGCACATCTTGGTAGCGCCTTTAGGAGTGGCAAAACCTTCTGGTTGCATCATATACAACTCCTTAATAAATCCATTAAGGAATTCAG
Source organism: Triticum dicoccoides (assembly GCF_002162155.2). Classification (NCBI taxonomy): domain Eukaryota; kingdom Viridiplantae; phylum Streptophyta; class Magnoliopsida; order Poales; family Poaceae; genus Triticum; species Triticum dicoccoides. Next base: position 805,781,827 of record NC_041383.1, read on the forward strand.
TTTTTATATCCATTTTCCATATTTCATAAAATGCGGCAATTGCTAACATGATTAAGACAGACTTAAGCATCAATAGGAATGAGAAAATCTCATCGTAGTCAACATCTTGAACTTGTCGCAAACCTTTTGCGACAATTCGAGCTTTCTAGATAGTAACACTACCATCAATGTCCGTCTTCCTCTTGAAGATCCATTTATTTTCTATGGCTCGCTGATCATCGAGCAAGTCAACCAAAGTCCACACTTTGTTCTCATACATGGATCCTATCTTAGAGTTCATGGCCTCAAGCCATTTGTCAAAATCTGGGCTCATCAAAGAATCTTCATAGTTTGTAGGTTCATCATGGTCAAGTAACATGGCTTCCAGAACAATATTATCATACCACTCTGGTGCGGATCATGCTCTGGTTGACCTACGAGGTTCTATAGGAACTTGATGTGAAGTTTCAAGATCATTATCGTTAGCTTCTTCTCCGGTTGGTGTAGACATCACAGGAACGGATTTCTCGGATGAGCTACTTTAAAATTTCAGAGTAGGTACATTTCCCTCATCAAGTTCTACTTTCCTCCCACTCACTTCTTTCGAGAGAAACTCCTTCTCTAGAAAGGTTCCGTTCTTAGAAACAAAAATCTTGCCTTCGGACCTGTGGTAGAAGGTGTACCCAATTGTTTCCTTAGGGTATCCTATGAAGATGCACTTATCCGATTTGGGTTCGAGCTTATCTAGCTGGAGCCTTTTGACATAAGCATTGCATCCCCAAACTTTAAGAAATGTCAGCTTAGGTTTATTGCCAAACCACAATTCATACCGTGTCATCTCAATGGATTTTGACGGTGCCCTATTTAATGTGAATGCAGTTGTCTGTAATGCATAACCCCAAAACAATAGTGGTAAATCGGTAAGAGACACACCATTACACGGTGGTGTTCCAGGTAGCGTGAGCTGTGAAATAATTCCACATTGTTTTAAATGAAGGACAAAATCGTAACTCAAATATTCACCTCCACGATCACATAGTAGAAACTTTATTTTCTTGTTACGATGATTCTCCTACTTCACTCTGAAATTCTTTGAAGTTTTCAAATGTTTCAGACTTGTGTTTTATTAAGTAGATATAACCATATCTGCTCAAATCATCTGTGATGGTCAGAAAACAATGATACCCGCCATGAGCCTCAACACTCATCGGACCGCATACATTGGTATGTATTATTTCCAATAAGTCATTAGCTCGTTCCATTCTTCCGGAGAACGGAGTTTTAGTCATCTTGCCCATGAGGCATGGTTCGCAAGTATCAAATGACTCATAATTAAGTGATTCCAAAAGACCATTAGCATGGAGTTTCTTCATGCGCTTTACACCAATATGAAAATGGCAGTGCCACAAGTATGTTGCATTATCATGATCAACTTTGCGTCTTTTGGCATCAATATTATGAATATGTGTATCACTACGGTCGAGATTCAATAAACCATTACCATTGGGTGTATGACCATAGAAGGTTTTATTCATGTAAACAGAATAACAATTATTCTCTGTCTTGAATGAATAATCGTATTGCAATAAACATGATCTAATCATATTCATGCTCAATGCAAACACCAAATAACATTTATTTAGGTTCAACACTAATCCTGAAAGTATAGTGAATGTGGGATGATGATCATATCAATCTTGGAACCACTTCCAACACACATCATCACTTCACCCTCAACTAGTCTCTACTTATTCTACAACTCCTGTTTCGAGTTACTAATCTTAGCAACTGAACAAGTATCAAATACCCAAAGGTTACTACGAGCACTAGTAAGGTACATATCAATATCATGTATATCAGCTATACCTTTGTTCACTTTGCCATCCTTCTTATCCACAAAATAATTGGGGTACTTCCGCTTCTAGTGACCATTTCCTTTGAAGTAGAAGCACTCAGTTTCAGGATTAGGTCCAGCTTCGGGCATCTTCAAGGGAGTGACAACTTGCTTGCCTTTCTTCTTGAAATTCCCATTCTTTCTCTTTGCTCTTTTCTTGAAACTAGAGGTCTTGGTTAATCATCAACACTTGATGCTTTTTCTTGATTTCTACCTTCGTCGATTTCAGCATCACGAAGAGCTTCGGAATCACTTTCGTCATCTCTTGCATATTATAGTTCATCACAAAGTTCCAGTAACTTGGTGATGGTGAGTAGAGAACTTTGTCAATCACTATCTTATCTGGAAGATTAACTCCCACTAGATTCAAGCGATTGAAGTACCCAGACATTCTGAGCACCTACTCACTAGCTGAGCTTTCTCCTCCAACTTTTAGGAAAAGTACTTGTCAGAGGTCTCATACCTCTCGACACAGGCATGAGTCTCAAATACCAATTTCAACTCGTGAAACATCTCATATGCTCCATGGTATTTAAAGCATTTTTAAGTCATGGTTCTAAGCCGTAAAGCATGGTGCACTAAACTATCAAGTAGTCATCATATTGAGCTAGACAAACATTCATAACGTCTGCATTCGCTCCTGTAATAGGTCTGTCACCTAGCAGTGCATCTAGGACATAATTCTTCTTTGCAGCAATGAGGATAAACCTCATATCACAGACCGAGTCCGCATCATTGCTACTATCAACTTTCAACTTAGTTTTCTCTAAGAACATATCATAAAACATAGGGGAGCTACAAGGCGAGCTATTGATCTACAACATAATTTGCAAATACTATCAGGACTAAGTTCATGATAAATTAAAGTTAAATTAATCATATTACTTAAGAACTCCCACTTAGATAGACGTCCCTCAAGTCATCTAAATGATACGCGATCCAAATCAACTAAATCATGTCCGATCATCACATGAGATGGAGTAGTCATCAATGGTGAACATCTCTATGTTGATCATATCCACTATATAATTCACGTTCGACCTTTCGGTCTCGAGTGTTCCGAGGCCATATTTGTATATGCTAGGCTCGTCAAGTTTAACCCGAGTATTCCGCATGTGCAAAACTGGCTTGCATCCGTTGTATTTTAACATAGAGCTTATCACACCCGATCATCATGTGGTGTCTCAGCACGAAGAACTTTCGCAACAGTGCATACTCGGGGAGAACACTTATACCTTGAAATTTTAGTAAGGGATCATCTTATAATGCTACCGCCATACTAAGCAAAATAAGATGCATAAAAGATAAACGTCACATGCAATCCAAATATGTGACATGATATGGCCATCACCATCAGCAAAGCAATGTCATAATATCCATCGTCACTGGCTTGACACCTTGATCTCTATTGTAGCGTCGTGGTCATCTCACCAACCATTGCTTCTACGACTGTCGCTACCGCTTAGTGATAAAGTAAAGCAATTACATAGTGTTTGTATTTCATACAATAAAGCGACAACAATATGGCTCCTACCAGTTGCCGATAACTTCTACAAAACATGATCATCTCATACAACATCTTTATATCACATCATATCTTGACCACATCACATCACAGTATGCCCTGCAAAACAAGTTAGACGTCCTCTACTTTGTTGTTGCAAGTTTTACGTGGCTGCTACGAGCTTCTAGCATGAACTGTACATACCTACTGCACAAAAACCACAACCGTGATTTATCAAATTTGTTGTTTTAACCTCCACAAGGACCGGCCGCAGTCAAATTCAATTGAACTAAAGTTGGAGAAACAGACACCGGCCGGCCACCTTTATGCAAAACTAGTTGCATGTATGTTAGTGGAACCGGTCTCATGAACATGGTCATGTAAGGTTGGTCCGGGCCACTTCATCCAACAATACCACCGAATCAAAATAAGGCATTGGTGGTAAGTAGTGTGACAATGACCGCCCACAACTCTTTGTGATCTACTCGTGCATATCATCTACGCATAGACCTGGCTCGGATGCCACTATTGGGGAATGTAGCATGCAATTTCAAAAAATTCCTACGCTCACGCAAGATCTATCTAGGAGATGCACAACAATGAGAGGGGGAGAGTGTGTCCACATACACTCGTAGAACGAAAGCAGAAGTGTTAACTTAACATGGTTGATGTAGTCGAACGTCTTCACAAATCAACTGATCAAGTACCGAATGTATGACACCTCCGAGTTCTGGACACGTTCAGCTCGATGACGTCCCTCAAACTCTTGATCCAGCAGAGTGTCGATGGAGTAGATGAATTTCGTCAGCACGATGGTATGGTGACAGTGATGGTGATGTGATCCGTGCAGGGCTTCGCCTAAGCACTACGACAATATGACCGGAGGAGTAAATGGTGGAGGGGGGCACCACACACGGCTAAGAAAACAACTATTGTTCTTTTGGGTGCCCCCTGCCCCCGTATATAAAGGTGGGAGAGGGCTGGTCCAGGCCGCGCCCAAGTGGGGGGAGTCCAACTTGGACTCCTAGTCCTATTCGGCCCCCTTTTTCCTTTTACCGGAGGGGGAAACGGGGAAGGAGAGGGAGTAGGAGAAGGAAAGGGGGCTGGCACCCCCTTCCCTAGTCCAATTCGACCTCCTCCCTTGTGGCAGGCACCAGCCCCTTGTCGGCTGGTTAGCCTCCCTACTACGGCCCATATGGCCCATATCTTCCACCGGGGGGTTCCGGTAACCCCTCCGGTACTCCGGTTTGTACCCGATACACTCTGAACCCTTCGGTGTCCGAATACCACCTTCCAATATATCAATCTTTATCTCTCAACTATTTCGAGACTCCTCGTCATGTCCGTGATCTCATCTGAGACTCTGAACAACCGTCGGTCACCAAAACACATAACTCATATAATATATATCATCATTGAACGTTAAGAATGCGGACTCTATGGGTTGGAGAACTATGTAGCCATGACCGATACACCTTTTTGGTCAATAGCCAATAGGCGGAACCTGGATGCTCATATTGTTTCCCACATATTCTACCAAGATTTGTTAGGTCTCCAACATATCTACTTTTTCTCATGCTTTTCCTCTTGTTTTACACTCTAACTTGCATGATTTGAATGAAAGTAACCCCGGACTGACGCTATTTTCAGTAGAACAACCATGGTGTTGTTTTTGTGTAGAAATAAAAGTTCTTGGAATGGAACGAAACTTTGTGAGGATTTTTTATATCAAAAATAAGAATTTTTGGAGCCAAGACCTGCAGGAGAGGGGCACCTAGGTGGGCACAACCCACCAGGGCGCCCACCTCTCCTGGCGCGCCCAGGTGGGTTGTACCCACCTGGTGGCCCCGCAGACGACCCCCCTGATACTATAAAATCACATATTTCCAGAAAAAAATCTGGGGAAATAATTATCGCGATCCATAAGACAGAGCCGCCGCCAAGCCATGTTCTTCCTCGGGTGGGCAGATCTGGAGTCCGTTTGGGGCTCTGGCGAGGGGGATCTTCGTTCTTCATCATCACCAACCCATCTCCATCACCAATTCCATGATGCTTCCCACAGGGAGTGAGTAATTCCTTCGTAGGCTCGCTGCTCGGTGAGGAGTTGGATGAGATTCATCATGTAATTGAGTTAGTTCTGTTAGGGCATGATCCCTAGTATCCACTATGTTCTTAGATTGATGTTGCTATGAGTTTGCTATGCTTAATGCTTGTCACTTGGGGCCCGGGTGCCATGACTTCAGATCTGAACCGTTTATGTTATCATTATTATTTCCGTGTTCTAGATCCAATGTTGCAAGTTATAGTCACCTACTACGTGTTATGATCCGGCAAGCCCGGAGTGACAGAAATCGGGACCACTTCCGATGATGACCGTAGTTTGAGGAGTTCATGTATTCACTATGTGTTAATGCTTTGTTCCGGTTCTCTATTAAAAGGAGGCATTAATATCCCTTAGTTTCCAATATGTACCCCGCTGCCACGGGAAGGTAGGACAAAAGATGTCATGGAAGTTCTTTTAATAAAGCACGTATGACTATTTACGAAATACATGCCTACATTATATCGATGACTGGAGCTAGTGACATATCGCACCCTAGGTTATAACTGTCACATGATGAATATCATCCAACAAGTCACTGATCCAATGCCTACGAATTTATCATATATTGTTCCTGCTAAGTTACTACTGTTGCTACTACTATCGTTACTACTACAATATCACTGCTATCACTGTTACTGTTACTGTTGCTGCTGCTACTATCATCAAAACTATCATACTACTATGCTACTAATATATTTTCTGTAGATAATTAATCTCTAGGTGTGGTTGAATTGACAACTCATCTGCTAATACATTCAAATATTCTTTGGTTCCCCTTGTGTCGAATCTATAAATTTGGGCTAAATACTTACCCTTGAAAACTATTGCGATCCCCTATACTTGTGGGTTATCCAGACCATTTTCTGGGGCCATTGCCAGGGAGCATAGCTATATTTGTTGAGTCACTTGGGATTATTATCATATTACCACTATGAAGAATATGAAGGATGCTAAGACTAAGATATTTCCCTCAAAGACGAGGGAAGGTAAGGAACTATCATCCAGTTCTACTTTAGATTCACCTTCTGTTATGAGTAAACTTGCAACACCACCACCACATGCTATTAATTCTGATATGTCGCAAGTTATTGATAATGCTACTTGTATTATGAATTATGCTTATGATGATGCTAGTACCATGCTCGATAATGATGATGTGCCACTTGGTGAAGTTCTTGATGAACAAATTGCTAGAGTAATACAACATGATGTTGTTGAATCTGATGATGAGCTTGAAACTGAAATTCCTGAAACACTTGCTAGAGCTAGCCTTCCTAGATATGAATTGCCTAAGGTACCGGAGGGCTATGTTATGAGTGAAGAGGCAACTAGAGATATTCTTGCTTGTAAGGATAGAGATGATCTAGAGATATTATTACACAAGTATAAAGAAAAATCTCTGAATTCTAGAATGAAATGTGATCCTGAGTTTGCTACTTCACCTATTGTTATTGCTGATAAGGATTATGAATTCTCTGTCGACCCAGAGTTAATTACTTTGGTTGAATCTGATCCTTTCCATGGTTATGAAACTGAAACTATTGTGGCATGTCTTACTAAGTTGAATGACATAGCCACTCTTTTTACTCATGATGAGAAAACTCGATACTACTTTATTCCCAAATTATTTCCTTTCTCATTAAAGGGTGATGCTAAAGCTTGGTACAATACTCTTGCTCCTGGTTGTGTGCGTAGTCCCCAGCATATGATCTACTACTTCTCCAAAAAATATTTCCCTTCTCATAAGAAACAAGCTGCCTTGAAGGAAATATTTAACTTTGTGCAAATTGAAGAAGAGAGTCTCCCACAAGCTTGGGGGAGGCTTCTCCAATTGCTTAATGCTTTGCCTAATCATCCTCTTAAGAACAATGAAATACTCTATAATGGACTAACCGATGCTTCTAGGGACTTCCTAGATAGTTGTGTTGGTTGTGTTTTCAGGGAACGAACTATTGCTCAAGCTGAAGAATTATTGAATAACATATTGAAAAATTATGATGATTGGATTATTCCTGAACCACCGCCTAAACCCACTCCGAAGAAGAGGGGTATATTATATCTTAGTCCTGAAGATATGCAAGAGGCAAAGAAATCTATGAAGGAAAAAGGTATTAAAGATGAGGATGTTAAAAATTTACCTCCTATTGAAGAAATACATGGACTTGATACAACACCACTGCCTAAGGTGGTAGAGGTAAATTCTCTTATGAAGTTCAATGAAAATGATAATCCTTATCATATGCATCCTAGCCAATGCCTTTATGAGTTTGATAATTACATTAGGAAGCAAGATCACTTAAATGTAAATGTTATGAAACAATTGAAATATAATTCTGATATGATTGCTCGCTTGAGTGACTTGTTATTTAGAATCTCAAATGATGTTAGAGGTGTTGGAAAAGATGCCTGTATGGTTCAAACTCAATTAGAACAAGTTGTTAAATCTCAATGAGAGTTACTTGATGAAATGAACGATAATATAAGTGACTTTGCTGTTAGAGTTGCAACTAGAGGAGATAAAATGACTCAGGAACCACTTTATCCTGAGGGACACCCAAGAAGAATTGAACAAGATTAGCAAAGAAATAACACTAGTGCACCAAGTCCTACTAAAAGGAAAAAGAAAAAGAAAAAGAAAAATGATAGGACTTCGCATGATTCTAGTGAACCTGAAATAGATAAACCTCCTATTAATGAAAATGAAACTTCTATCTCTGTTGCTGAAACTCAATCTGGTAATGAACATCCACCTAGTGATAATGAAAAAGACAATGATGAGGTTCATGAAGACACTCAACCAAATAATGATAAAGAACCAGATAATGATGTTGAGATAGAATTACCTGTTGATCTTGATAAGCCACAACCTAAGAATAAAAGATATGATAAAAGAGACTTTGTTGCAAGAAAACACGGTAAAGAAAGAGAACCGTGGGTTCAAAAACCTGTGCCTTTTCCACCCAAGTCAACTAAAAAGAAAGATGATGAAGAATTTGAATGCTTTGCTGAAATGCTGAGGCCAGTCCTTTTGCGTACTCGCTTGACTGATATCCTTAAAACGCATCCTTATGCAAAGTATATGAAAGATATCATCACAAATAATAGAAAAATACCAGAAGCTGAAATCTCCAGTATGCTTGCTAATTATACTTTCAAAGATGGAGTACCTAAAAAACTTGGAGATCCGGGAATACCAACTATACCTTGCTCTATCAAAAAGAATTATGTGAAAACTGCTTTGTGTGATTTAGGAGCCGGTGTTAGTGTTATGCCTTCTCTTTATATAAATGACTTGACTTGAATAAACTCACACCTACTAAAATATCTTTGCAAATGGATGATAAAATAACTGCCACACCTATCAGTATCTGTGAGGATGTGCCCGTTGTTGTTGCTAATGTTACTGTTTTGACTGACTTTGTTATACTTGAAATGCCCGAGGACGACAACATGTCGATTATCCTTGGTAGACCCTTCTTGAATACTGTAGGGGATGTTATTGATTGCAATAAAAGCACAGTCACTTTTCATATTAATGGTAATGAGCATACGGTGCACTTTCCGAAGAAACAATTCCAAGTTAATGATATTAATTTTATTGAAAAATCTCCGACAATCACTATTGGAGGTTTTCAAATACCTCTACCTACTGTCAAAAAGAAATATGAAATGCTTATTTTTGGGGTAATGCATATCCCCATTGAGGTAACTTAGTGATTTACCACAGTTCTTCGGTTTCATGCAAATCGAAAGTGGTTGTTAGTAAGACCTGATCAACCTTATTAATGAATCATTTTTGAACGGTATGAAGTTGATGCATTTAGTAAGAACTGCCTTCTGTCCCTACTTTTTGTTCTCTATTTTTATTAGTTAAATGAAATAAAATGCCATGTTTTGTCTGTTTTCCGAATTTCCCGTGCAATAAAAAATGACTCAAAAATAAAAGTTCTCAAAATGCCCTGAAAATTGAACATGAATTTTTTCTGAATATTTCTGAATTTATAGTGCAAATAATACCAGAGGGAGGTCCACCAGGTGGGCCCAACCCACCTGGGCGCGCCAGGGCCCCTAGGTGCGCCCTGGTGAGTTGTTGTCCCCACGTGGGTGTGGCACCCCGATCCGCATGGAGCAGGGGGCCTTCGCACGTCAGCCCAGGATAACACCTAACGCACGACAGGTCCATGATACAGCATTCCAAGTACAATAATATTCATCAAATACATGTGTATATGATTACATCAGTGGCGAATATAATCTTCTGGCATAGCCCTAAGGCTATTTACATGGCAACGGAAGTCTATTATAATGGCGGTGGAAGTCTTGGCAGCATAACACTCTAGCTGGGCTCCACAACTCACATGACTGGCAAGATTACGACCTAGCACGACGGACAAGTGAACGACCTACAAAACTGGCATGACACGCTAGGTCAGTACATTGAATGTACTTGTAAGACAACCAAATACATAGCATCCAAACAAGCAGAAGACAAAGCAGGAACCAAGCGTCTGCAACAATCTAGCTCATATCAGAAACTAAGCATGGCCTAATATCAAACGAAGACATAAAACAAACTAGCATCTTGGCATCCACTAGCATGGCAACAACATGGCAAAGCAACTTTACTTCTAACATGGCAACAGCAAAACATAGCCTATCATCTTAATCGTATGCATCAAAGCATGGCATGGCATCATGAAACGTTGCTGAAAATAAACTGCCAATCATATCAAAATGCAGACATAGCATGTTAACTGTATGCAACCGTCTCATGTTCTACCATGGTTCTTTAAATGCAAACATGTTACTCATGCAATGCCACCACACTTGTGCACTGAGTCCCTCGGACTCTCTTACCAATAGTGATCACCTCATTTCCTGATCACCAACAGAGACAAACTCGTGATCCTTACAGCGATCACAACCCGACCAACAAATGGCCCGTGATCCTTGCGGCGACCACAACCCGACCAACAACTCGCCCGTGATCCTTACGGCGATCACAACCACATTAATCAACTTAATTATTTCAGGTTTATCCTCCATTTGGACCAAGACCCGTTAGTGTACCCTACTACGAACTTATGCCCATGACCGAGGATGCGACTATCGATAGTTTAAATACACTCTGCAGAGGTAGCACACTGTACCCACACCACGGAACCCATGGCCTCGTCATCCCACTCGGGTGGACCAACGGCATTCCGACGAAACCGATCTACTATCATGACACTCTCTCGGCCACTCTGAATCACTCCCCACGGGGCTAGTCCTCAGTGGCCCCGTGTCTACCTCCAGACACCTCGACCACCATCATGGCCACGATCCACACTGGGACCCGGTACCAAAACTCAACTTAACAACGGGCTCACAAGGCTTATGTCCTCCTACCTGATCAGGGTAGCACACACCCATAAACTTCCCTAGTTGGAGGCACCGACAAGAGGCACGACAATAGACCACATTAAGGACGTCCCATACCGACAAATGTGGTTGCACTGGAAAAAGTTAGATTTGGTGGCACTATTACTCGATCCCATCGATGAAGCAGGAGGTTTGTTATTATTAAGTCATTTTAATTCCTTCTACATCATCATGAACATGAATGCAACAATGAGCATACACCATATAAATGCTTTAACAAAACATCAAGGTTCTCAAGTGAACACTTACAACATAAAGAATATGACAATACCAAGTACTAGCATATCCATGGTGCATTACCATCATCATAGCATTTTATAACGATGACAAGAAAATAAATTAGAGTAGTGACATGGCATCATCAACAACAACATTCTAACTAGCCTCGCAAAAGATATCATGAACACACAAGCATGCATGGTAAGCATAATAAAATAACTGCAGACGAAAACGATAAAAAACAACTGCAACTACACACACACAAGGTGCAAGCAAAGTCAACATGAAAGTTCGGGGCTTATGATAAGAGGTTGGCTTGCCTGGGGGTTGACAAATACTCCGGGAAGAAGTGAGAAACGACCGCGGAAAAAATTGCCGGAAACAGATCTCTCTCAGAGGGGTTGTTCATGGACAAGGGCAAAATGGTCATTTTCAATATGTCAAACCATAGTGGAAATGACGGGAACGGATGGGCTCGACGAGTCGAAGACATGGGCGTTGGATTTACCTCAATCGGAGTTACGGTTGTCGAGATACGAAGGGTTGAAGTTCAGGGACCTATGGGTGAAAATATTTCAGCAAACAGGCCCCTGGAGGAAAAATCTGAACGCGCATTTGCTGACATACGTCTTCGAATTAGGAAAACGGCTTCGCGGCGGGGCGCCTCCACTGATCTGACGTGGCGACGACCGGGTCAAAGGGCAGAGGAGGGGCCGGCGTCTGGGTCGCTGCCAGGTGGGGTCGCAGGGCCCGCCTGGCCAGGTCAACGCCCACCTGGCCGGCTCCTTCTTCTCCGCTCGATGCACGCCGGGCCGAGGGGAGACGCCTGCCCCGACGGCCCTCGCCAGCACGTCCGGCCACAGCAGGCAACGGGCGACCTACCCACGGGATCAGGAGGAGGAGGCGTACCCGAGGTAGTCTCCGTTGCTGGCGACGAGCACTGGAAAGCGAACCGCAGGGGCCGCGGCGGAGAGGAGCTTCGGCCTCCGGTGAGGATGGAGCTACGGTGGGGGAACGGAAAGGCTGAGGTCACGGGGAGACTCGCCGGAGTAGAGGGGATGTGGTAGTGGAGGAGGAACGGCGAGGGGATGCCCTGGTCGCCGGAACCAGAGAAGACCGAGGCGGTGGCCATGGCGATGGGGAGGGGCCAGA
>NC_041383.1:805794492-805814333 GCF_002162155.2 Triticum dicoccoides
CTGCAAGGGAGGCTCGAGGCGTGCTACTTATAGCCGCGGGGGAGCTCGAGGGGGAGGGGCGAGGTGGCGCGCGGCGGGCGACGTGTCCATGCGTCGGCGACGGTGCAGTCGTCGGCAGTTCTGGCCAGGGCTCACGGGAGGCAGCGGGAAGGCGACGAGGAGGGTGCAGACGGGCAGCAGGGGCTCACGGGGCAACACAACACCAAGGAGGCTCAGGGAGGAAGAAGACAAAGGAGGAAGACGACAGGCTCATGGGCACGCACTGCTCGACCCTTCGCACGGCTCGTCGGAGAAGAAAATGGAGGGGGAGAGGGGTCCAGGCGAACGGAGACGACGAGGGGAAGCTATAGGACATTAATGGAGTTTAGGGACGGTCGGAGCAGCGCTGCCGACGAGAACAGTGCTAGACCACCGTTTTGGATAGCGTCCCTCGTCACCACTGGCATAGCGCACTCTAGAGTTTTTACTGAGATTAAATCATGTCTACTGCGTAGTCCTTTGAAGATACATTGTTACTACGGTAAAAATACATGCTGAGACAAAGGGAGATGAGTAAACCAAGCTCCACAAGTTTACTGCAGCAAACTTGGCCACATGCTAGAGGTAAAACCAGGGAGGTTAAATGGTAAACTTGATGTATGGTAGGCTTAGGGTAGCAAGGACTACGGTCCTGGGAGTTTTGAGGGCATTAGGACAAATATTTAGCATAGTTGCTTAACAACTGCAAAAATATGTCCAGAAACCAAATGATGATGAAGCACTCACTAGGGGTGTTGGATTGAGCTATAACTTGGCAAATCCTTATGATTACGTCATATGTTGATGCTGCAAAAAGATCATACCAAATGGGCTTGCCGAATTGGTACTTGCTTCACAAGCATCAGCTTTGACCAACAACTTGAGAAACTTCTAGGAAAACATTGGCTAAATTAAATTAGCCAAACTCTTGGGTAGGTGGGTTATATGGATACGAGAAGGCTTGGGAATATTTTCAGCCATAAGGGAGCAAGTCAAAATATACTTGCTTCACAAACTGAAAATTTGGACAGAAAACAAGAATTGCTCCTATGCTCACATAGCTCAATGAAATGATCTGGATTTGGGTGAAGGCTAATGATTTAGGATACTTGAGAAGATTGAAAAGTTTCATCCCATTTGGAAACTCTATGAAGGTACTTCCTTCACAAAATTTTAATCTAGTCAGAAACTTTGGAAACTTGCACAGGGAGCTAGGATGATTGGAATGAGCTCATCTTCGGTCTCCTTTTGTTATTTATCAATATTAATCACCCTGCCAAATTGCAGCTCAAATGGAATTACGAATAAAGCACTTGAAGGCAGAAACTTGCATTGGATCATGTGCCAAATTTTTTATCTGAGGAACATGAGATGAGGGTGGAACTAGTGAATATATAACAAGGACAAGCTCCACAATTTATGTGAGAATTTTCCCTGCTATAAAAATAATAGTTCCTTTAGAAAATGGCAGAATTGGAATATTGGCATAAAATAAGAAAAGGCAATTTTCCATATTTAATTATGGCCAATATAATTGCCAGAGTTTGGATTAGGCATAATTATCAACTCCACCAATTCACATGAATTTAGGAGATGGCTAGCTATGCCTTTTGATTTTATTCCTCGGAAGGCAAGAAAAGGAATAAATCATAATTCAAAAATATTGCGTGGGACTTGGCAATATTTTTGCATATCTGAGGTTGAAAAGGATAGGAGGGTCTCTAGGAACAGATGGGATGATCAAAAGATCAAGGAAAATGTTAGCCCCTTTGAAATCACAAAGGGCATATTCAAATCCCCAAAAATTTGGAATTAGGGTTTGAGAGGGTTTAAGATGATGCAACTGAGGTCTTGCCCACTGAAAAAGACATGAGCAAGTTTTGAAAGATTGGAAATGACAAGAATTCTCAGGGTCATTAGCAAAACTTAGGAGAAAGATTTTGAAAATGAGTGCTAGGAAGGAATAACAGCACAAAAATTTATAACCCAATTTTGGGGCTATTACAAACCTTCCCCCCGTAAAAGAATCTCGTCCTCCAGCGGGGGAAAATCCACGGCTAGAGGCACTCCGGGCGAAAATCTCTGGGTTAAAATTTTAACCCTTTGGTCAAATTCGAACGAGCTGGGGCACCGATAATTGGTACACCCAGGAAGAGATATGGGAAAACACGGTTAAATCCACGGCTAGGGGCACTCGAGATCAAACTCTCGAAAAATCGGTAGATGCACCCAGTTAACAGTGGACTCACCTTCTTCTACCTCCGGCTAGCTGCTTCTCCCATGCTGTTGCTTCGCGTGCGGCTTGGCGTAGTGCGCATCTAGCTCCTAGGGCGATGAGGACCCTAGTGCCGTAGTGCGTGGCGTGCACGGTACCAGTGCAGCGAGCACTCACGTCGCGGGCCAGCACCTTGTCGGCACTACTCACGGATTCACCTCCTGGACGCCGGTGATCGGGCGACGAGCAATTTTCCTGGACTCTGCTCACCGTACACCGGGTTTGGGCTATAAAAACGGCAGCACGACTTGATTTCAACACACAAACACAATGCCACTCTACTACCTCTTTGGTTTGAGTGAGATCGAGCCGAGCTCCTTCGGCGAGGAGGTGTTCTTGGTGGCGTTACGGTTGTTCCTCGCGGCACTGCAGGGCACGCTGGTCGGCTCCTTGATCCTCCTGATGATTCGAGGTGTGGAAGAAGATGGTGCACGGGGTGGTCCTCTGCCACGCTTGGTTCTCCGTGGCTTTGCGCCGGCAGAGTAATGGTGTGCTGCGGTGGAGTTGTGGTGGTGATGAGGGAGTCCTAAATTAGGGGGTATCCGGACAGCCGAACTATATACATCGTCCAGACTATTCAAGCGTGAAGATACAAGACTCAAGACTTTGGCCCGTGTCCGGATGGGACTCTCCTTTGCGTGGAAGACAAGCTTGGCGATTCGGATATTATATTTCCTTCCTTGTAACCGACTCCATGTAAAGCCTAGCCCTCCCCGGTGTCTATATAAACCGGAGAGGATGGTCCTTAGAAGGCCGATCACAATTACAATCATACCATCATAGGCTAACTTCTAGGGTTTAGCCTCTACAATCTCCTGGTAGATCTACTCTTGTACTACTCATATCTTCAATATCAATCAAGCAGGAAGTAGGGTTTTACCTCCATCGAGAGGGCCCGAACCTGGGTAAACATTGTGTCCTTGCTTCCTGTTACACATCAGCCTAAGACGCACAGATCGGGACCCCCTACCCGAGATCCACCGGTTTTGACACCGACATTGGTGCTTTCATTGAGAGTTCCTCTGTGTCGTCGCTTTGAGGCTTGATGGTGTCTTCAACCGCCAACAACACCGTCCAGGGCGAGACTTTTCTCCCCGGACAGATCTTTCTGTTCGACGGCTTCGCACTGCGGGCCAATTCGCTTGGTCATCTGGAGCAGATCGACAGCTACGCCCCTGGCCACCAGGTCAGGTTCAGAAACGTGAACTAGACGGCGGATATTTGTGGAGACTTGATCTTCGACGGATTCGGGCCTGTGCCAGGAGCGCCGGATAGTCACGACAAGCACGGCCTAGACCTGTTGTCGTACAATGGTCGGGATATCATCCCCGCAGTAGCCCCGGATTTAAATCCGGAGCAGGTCACGTTGCCTAAGGACGGAGGGGTGGACCCCGCCCAGCAGGCCGCATACTCATCGACGGTGGATACGGGTCTCACCTTTGTTGAGGCCTGTAACCCCGGGCCCCCGGACTCGTATCCGATTGTTGGTTCCGGTCCGCACACCCTCGAGCCAGCCAAGCCAGGTTGGGCTCCGGTAATGGAGTTTAGCGCTGCGGACATCTTTCAGCACTCACCCTTTGGCTACATGCTGAACTCATTAAAGTCTCTCTATTTGTCACGAGGCTCTAGGCCGAACTATGTCCGGCTTGAGTGGGAAGCAGGCGACGAAGGAATTCGCTGCCCATCCACCACCCACTTCATTACCACGGTCAATGATTTTACCGACGTGCTTGACTTCGACTCCGAAGACATCGACGGTATGGACGACGATGCAGGAGACACACAAGAGCCACCGCCGACAGGGCAGTGGATGGCCACCTCTTCATACGATATATATATGGTGGACACTCCGAAAGAAACAAATGGCGATGAGGCAATGGAGGATAACCCCTCCAAGAAGAAAGCAAAACATGGGCATCGCCGGCGCCGCTCCAAGCTCCGCCATGGCAATACCGGCACCGGAGACGAAAACAATCCGGACGGTGCCGAAGATGAATACAACCCCGATCAGCCTGCCTTTGAGCAGGCCGAACAGGAAGATGGGCAGAACAGCCCATATGAACAGGCGATGGACAGGTATCCGGAGGAGGACAACTACATGCCCCCCTCCGAAGACGAGATTAGCCTCGGCAACGACGAGTTCGGCATGCCTGAGGACCCCGCGGAGCAGTAGCGCTTCAAGCGCCGGCTTATTGCCACCGCGAGGAGCCTGAAGAAGAAGCAGCAGCAGCTTCAAGCTAATCAAGACCTGCTCACAGATAGATGGACAGAAGTCCTGGCAGCAGAGGAATATGGACTCAAGCGCCACATGGCTGACCGGCCGCCTCGAGGTTGGGATAAAACGGCATATCAGCCCAAATACCAGCCTGCACCCCCCACGCCAGTTTACTACGGCCCGGGGCAATACTCAGGACCTGCGTGATAGATTGGATAACACCGCAGGACAACCAAGATCGATCTATGGATCACGGGGGAGCGCCGCAGCACATGACGATGACCGTCATACCGGATACACTAATAGTAAATCCGGCTGCCCCGAACACAACCAGCCTGATTTGGCCGGACTGCGTCGTGACATAGCCCGGCATAGAGGCGCTGCACACCCCCTCTGCTTCACTGATGAAGTGATGGATCATGAATTCCCAGAAGGGTTCAAACCCGTAATCATCAAATCATACGATGGCACAACAGACCCCGCGGTATGGATTGAAGACTTCGTTCTCCACATCCACATGGCCCGCGGAGATGATCTACATGCCATCAAGTATCTTCCCCTTCAGCTCAAAGGACCCGCCGGGCACTAGCTTAACAGCCTGCCTGCACATTCCATTGGCAGTTGGGAAAACTTGGAAGACACATTCCTTGACAACTTCCAAGGCACATACATGCGACCTCCGTACGCCGATGACCTGAGCCACATCACTCAACAGCCCGGAGAATCAGCCAGGAAATTCTGGACTCGGTTCCTAACTAGAAAGAACCAAATAGTGGACTGTCCGGACGCCGAAGCCCGGGCGGCCTTCAAGCATAATATCGGCGACGAGTGGCTCGCCCAACACCTCGTCCAGGAGAAACCCAAGTCCATGGCAGCTCTCACAACACTAATGACCCTCTTTTGCACGGGCGAGGACAGCTGGTTGGCTCGCAGTAGCACTACGCCACATTCTGGCACGTCGGATGTCCGTGACAATAATGGCAAGCTACGACGACAACACCAAAGAAACGATAGTCAATGCCGGATTCAGCGGATCCAAACCCGGTCAGCGGAAGAAGCCATTCAAAAGAAACAATTAGGGACCGTCCAGTCTAGACCGTATACTGGAGCGCTCGTGCCAAATTCATGGCACCCCGGACAAGCCAGCCAACCACACCAATAGAGACTGCTAGGTATTTAAACAGGCCGGCAAAATAAACGTCGAAAACAAGGACAAGGGGCTGCACAGCGATGACGACAATGAGCCCCGGCGTCCGAACATGGGGGGACAGAAGAAATTCCCCCCCCCCCCCAGGTGAAAACAGTCAACATGATCTACGCCACTCACATCCCTAAGAGGGAACGGAAGAGATCACTACGGGACGTCTACGCGATGGAGCCAGTCGTCCCCAAACGCAACCCATGGTCAGCTTGTCCGATCACCTTTGATCGTAGGGATCATCCTACTAGTATCCGTCACGGTGGCTCGGCCGCATTGGTTCTAGACCCAATCATAGAGGGATTCCACCTCACAAGAGTCCTTATGGACGGAGGCAGCAGCCTGAACCTGCTTTATCAGGACACAATGCGCAAAATGGGCATCGACCCTTCAAGGACTAAGCCTACCAAAACCACCTTTAATAGTAATTCCTGGATTAGAGGCCCACTGTACGGGCTCTATAACATTGGAAGTGGTCTTCGGATCTCCGGATAACTTCCGAAGAGAGGAGTTAATCTTCGATATTGTCCCTTTCCGCAGTGGTTACCATGCACTACTCGGACGAATCGCATTCGCTAGATTCAATGTGGTACCACACTATGCATACCTCAAGCTCAAGATGCCAGGCCCGCGCGGGGTCATAACAGTCAACGGAAACATGGAACACTCTCTTTGTACAGAAGAGAACACTGCAGCCCTCGCGGCAGAAGTACAATGCGGCCTCCTCCGGCAAACCACCAATTCGGCGACGACAACCTCAAGCACCGTCAAGCGAGTTCGGAACACCCCGCAACAGGATCACCAGGCACGCCAAGAGCGTGACTAGCAGTCCGGCCTCCGCTCGAATCCCATCAAAGCAGCATTCGTGCCACGCGTACACAATTACGCACTCAAAATACCATGGTCACAGGCGGAGGCGAAGCAGTGGCTGAGTCAACAGCGTGGTATCACCGCCTCATACCTTCATAACCTTTCCTTTTACCTTTCAGGACATTGCTTTAGTGCAGCCTCTTTATAAGAGCTGGATCGACGGACTTCCATAGGAGATAAACCCAAGGAGGCAACTGGCTTTGCCCACAGAAGGAAATACCCAGGTGGAATCTATTTACGATCGTTATACCTGCTTCATCTATCTGTACGTAGCCTGCCCCTGGATAGGGTATGTCAAATAATCCTATTTATCTCCGCTTAATGCATTCATTGTAAACATACGCTTAAATGTATTATTCATCAATGGGAGATCATATATAGTGTCATCTTATTATTCTTATTTGAGCATTTTTTCTTACAAATGTCTATTTGATATTGCATCCTTACACCTTAGTACGTTCAGTTTGCCAGGGGCTTCTTATGGCGCCCCATAATACGGCAAGACAAGTCCGAACACTTTCAACAGTGCGGCACCCCGAACTTATAGCATTATATGCATATGCTCCGAATCATATCTTGGGTGTACCGTTGGGATAGCCCAGCTCCCTTGTTTTGGTGCCTTACATTCCGTTATATCGGCTAAGGTAGCGCAGGGAGAACTACTGTGATTGTGCCCCGGTTCTTCCGGACGAGCACCTAAGTAGAGAAAGCCGAAAACTGACTGGCATGATGTGGCGAGAGCTGGTCACTGTTCGAGAGGTCTTAAAATCCTTAAAGATTTTTCCTCTTTAGGCGATAATTCGGCTTTGTCCGATCTAGGCGTATATAGCGCCCCAATTCGGCCTTCCGAATACTAGGGGCTTCATCGAAATTTAAAATTGTAGACTTCTATGGCTAAGTGAAGGTTATAAAGCCGCATAGTCTGATTGCCTTGTTCGGTGCGCCGGACACCTCCTTAAGGGACCAAACATTTGGATAAAGAGTGTCCGCGTTTTCCACGAACACCCCAGTACTAGTTGCATGGGGGCAGAAGCCGACGACTGGCCTACTTTCAGAATTTTATAATCAGCCGCACAGAAGGTAATATTTTAAATAACAAAAGTGCTACATAGAGCAAGTAACTTCGTCCTTAATTTACAAATATGACAGAAGTGAATTCATTCTAAAATTATGTCCTTGGTACATTCATCGGCCACGAGGCGGGCGCCCTTCATAACGTCATCATAATACTTCTCCGGATAGCGATGCGGCTTGCCCTCTGGCGGCCCGTCCTTCACCAGCTTCTCCGCGTCCATTTTGCCACAATGCACCTTCGCACGGGCAAAGGCCTGGCGGGCACCCTCAATGCAAACGGATCGCTTGATGACGTCCAGTCACGAACAGGCATTCACCATCCGCTTGATCAAGCCGAAGTAGCTGGTGGGCAGGGGCTCACCAGGCCACATCCGGACTATGAAATCCTTCATAGCCACTTCGGCCGCCCTGTGGAGTTTGACCAACTGCTTCAGTTGGTCACTCAGAGACGTTGGATTTTCGGCCCCAGCATACTGGGACCAGAACAACTTCTCCGTTGAGCTCCCCTCTTGAGCACGGTAGAACTCTGCGGCATATGATATGCTACGTGGCAGATCCGCAAATGCCCCTGGAGAGCTCCGGACTCGGGTAAGTAAAAGAAACGCCTCCTCCACATGTTTGCTTTGCATAAAGAATTTCTTACCCTCCGCTACCTTCTTGGCCTCCTGGATTTCCTGCTGTGCCTTTTCGGCTTCGGCCTTGGCGTCTTTTATACTTGCAAGGGCCTTTGCAAGCTCGGCCTCTTTCGCCTTAAGCTCACGCTCCACGGACTCGAACTTTTTGCCGAGCTCCTGGAGCTCTTGTTGTACCTCGCCCACTCGGGCATCTTGCTTTTCGCGCTCATTGCGCTGCAAGGCCGCCTTGTGTTCGTCCTCGGACATCGCTTTCTTCAGAGACGCCACTTTGGTGGTGGCTTCTGTTATCAAATCACGACACTCCGTCGTTAGAATAACCAACTTTATCTATCCTTCATTATATGAGAAAGGGGAATCATTCACCTTTGCTCTCTTCGAGCTGACTCCTCGTGAGGTCGAGCTCTCCCTGCGCCTGCTCCAGGTCTTGTTTTAGTCCGGCGATCTCGGCCGTACGGACCGCGGCGGCAAGTAGCACAACCTGCTTATTCACATTCAAACTTATTATTAGACTCCTGCGGATTATAATTGACGCTCCGTTTGGTTTTTCCTTCCAAACACCAAACAGAGTATCAGGGGCTACTACCTATCGGGTGGTAATTTCACACATTTTCTACTTACCTCAAAGCCTGTCAGGAGGCTGGTGCAGGCTTCGGTTAGTCCGCTCTTGGCGGACGAAACCTTCTGAATCACCGCACTCATAAGAGTACGGTGCTCTTCATCTATGGAAGCGCCACGAAGCGCTTCCAACAGACAATCCGGCGCCTCGGGCGCAACAGAAGTCCTCGACACAGACGGTCCTCCCTCCCTAACGAGGGGCTGCCCGCCTGAGTCCGGAACCATTGAAGGCTCCGGAACAGTGTTCGGCTGAGAGTCCGGCTTACCGCCGCTCTCATCGACACGATCCGCAGGGATCTTGAACCCCGCGTGTCCGACCTCTGGAGTGCCGCCTTGGGGCGCCTCCAGGGACACCTCCTCCCGCTCTGGGAGCCTTTGGGATAACACCTCCGTGTCATCTGCAGGCTGAGGAGTAGTGGCCGTCGGGAGCGAGTTCATCGCCGAATCACTCAAGGACCCATCTGAAGACGATGCTTCGGGATGGACCCTGGCCGTACTACATACAAGTTCGGCGTTATAACAAAACTATGAAGCAAATTTATGATAGAGTGCGGATACTAACGATCGCACTGCGGGCTACTTCCCGGGCAGCCACCCCTCCTCGCTATTGGTGGCGGTGGAAGAGTAGTCCGGAAGGGACGCCTTTCCCTTCTTGGACGTCCCAGCCTCCCCCTCCGGGGCGGCCTTTCTCTTTTTCTCCCCCCAAGACGGGGAGGTGGAGTTTCTTCTTGTTTCCCCCCGCCTTCGCGGGAGGAATCTGCCTCGTCATCATCCGACGACGAGGATATGACGGCCTTGCGCTGGGGGCCTATCCTGGTCCCCTGGTCCGCCCTCTTAGGCCCCTCGTCCTTTCTGGATGGGGCGGCCTCCTCTTCTTCTTCTTCTTCCCCATCGGGGGAGGAGTGTGCCTCGTCGTCTTCGGACGAGGCTTGCACAACCTTACGTCGGAGACCCTTTCGGATCCCTGGGGCCTTCTTCTCCGGCCCCTTGTAGGGCGCCGGGACCAGCATCTTCGTCAGGAGAGCATTAGCTGGGCTTTCCGGCAGCGGAACCGGACAGTGAATCCGCTCCGCTGTCTCCACATAATCCTGAATAAATATACACAATTACTTAAGGCTCCCCCATGAATATACTGGGAAGAACCAAATCCGGTGGCAGCCTAAGAACTCACCTGATTAGGAGGCCGTGCGGCGTGGAGCCCACGGTCCTCGGATATGGGAGGAGGTACTTTGGAGGCCTTGAACAATACCTTCCACGCGTTTTTGTGCTTCATGCCATATAGCCTCTGAAGTGTCTGGTGTTCGGCCGGGACGAACTCCCAAAGAGTGAATGCCCTCCTTTGGCACGGCAGAATCCGACGAATGAGCATGACCTGGATCACGTTGACAAGCTTGATGTTCTTGTCCTTCATGCCCTTGATGCAGTTTATGAGTCCGGTCAGCTCTATAGATTCGCCCCAGGACAGGCCCTTCTGTTCCCAGGAGGTGAGCCGCATGGGGGTTCCGGATTGGAACTCAGGGCCACCTCCCAATTGGCGTTACGCGGCTCGGTGATGTAGAACCACCCCGATTGCCACCCCTTCACCGTTTCCGCAAAGGATCCGTCAAGCCAGGTGACGTTGTGCATCTTGCCCACCATGGCTCCTCCGCACTCCGCTTGCTAGCCGCTCACGATCTTCGGCTTCACGTAGAAGATTTGCAGCCACAAGCCAAAATGAGGCTTGATGCGGAGGAAAGCCTCGCATACGACGATGAACGCCGAGATGTTGAGGACAAAGTTCGGGGTTAGATCATGGAAATCTAGCCCATAGTAGAACATGAGCCCGCGGACGAAGGGGTGGAGTGTAAACCCCAGTTCACAGACGAAGTGGGCGAGAAACACGACCCTCTCGTGGGGTCCTGGAGTTGGAGTGTGATAACCCACAAGTATAGGGGATCGCAACAGTTTTCGAGGGTAGAGTATTCAACCCAAATTTATTGATTCGACACAAGGGGAGCCAAAGAATATTCTCAAGTATTAGCAGCTGAGTTGTCAATTCAACCGCACCTGGAAACTTAGTATCTGCAGCAAAGTGTTTAGTAGCGAAGTAATATGATAGTGGTGGTAATGGTAACAAAAGTAAAGACAGCAAAAGTAATCAATGTAATGTAGGCATGTATTCCGAATATAGTCATACGTGCTTATGAAAAAGAACTTGCATGACATCTTTTGTCCTACCCTCCCGTGGCAGCGGGGTCCTATTGGAAACTAAGGGATATTAAGGCCTCCTTTTAATAGAGAACCGGAACAAAGCATTAACACATAGTGAATACACGAACTCCTCAAACTATGGTCATCACCGGGAGTGGTTCTGATTATTGTCACTTCGGGGTTGCCGGATCATAACACATAGTAGGTTACTATAGACTTGCAAGATAGGATCAAGAACTCACATATATTCATGAAAACATAATAGGTTCAGATCTGAAATCATGGCACTCGGGCCCTAGTGACAAGCATTAAGCATAGCAAAGTCATAGCAACATCAATCTCAGAACATAGTGGATACTAGGGATCAAACCCTAACAAAACTGACTCGATTACATGATAAATCTCATCCAACCCATCACCATCCAGCAAGCCTATGATGGAATTACTCACGCACGGCGGTGAGCATCTTGAAATTGGTGATGGAGGATGGTTGATGATGACGACGGCGACGAATCCCCCTCTCCGGAGCCCCGAACGGACTCCAGATCAGCCCTCCCGAGAGAGATTAGGGCTTGGCGGCGGCTCTGTATCGTAAAACGCGATGATTTCTTCTCTCTGGTTTTTTCTCCCCGAAAGCCAATATATGGAGTTGGAGTTGGCGTCGGAGGGCCACCAGGGGGCCCACGAGGTAGGGGGCGCGCCCTAGGGGGGGGGCGCCTCCACCCTCGTGGACGGGGTGTGGGCCCCCTGGTATTCATCTTTGGCGAGGATTTTTTATTATTTATTATAAGATATTCCATGGAGTTTCAGGTCATTCGGAGAACTTTTATTTTCTGCACATAAAACAACATCATGGCAATTCTGCTGAAAACAGCGTCAGTCCGGGTTAGTTCCATTCAAATCATACAAGTTAGAGTCCAAAACAAGGGCAAAAGTGTTTGGAAAAGTAGATACGATGGAGACATATCAACTCCCCCAAGCTTAAACCCTTGCTTGTCCTCAAGCAATTCAGTTGACAAACTTAAAGAGAAAAAGAAAAACTTTTACAAACTCTGTTTGCTCTTGTTGTTGTAACATGAAAAGCCAGCATTCAAGTTTCAGCAAATATTATGACTAACCATACTAACAATAACACAAAGGTCTCACAATTACTCATATCAATAGCATAATCAGCTAGCGAGCTATAATAACAAAACTCG
This sequence comes from Triticum dicoccoides, assembly GCF_002162155.2. Taxonomy (NCBI): domain Eukaryota; kingdom Viridiplantae; phylum Streptophyta; class Magnoliopsida; order Poales; family Poaceae; genus Triticum; species Triticum dicoccoides. The sequence goes on from NC_041383.1 coordinate 805,806,782, forward strand.
GATGACAACACTTTCTCAAAATAATCATAACATGATATAACAAAATGGTATCTCGCTAGCCCTTTCTGAGACCGCAAAACATAAATGCAGAGCACCTTTGAAGATCAAGGACTGACTAAACATTGTAATTCAGGGTAAAAGAGATCCAATTAAGTCATACCCGATGTAAACCAATATAATGAATGCAAACGACAGTGTGCTCTCCAGCGGGTGCTTTTTAATAAGAAGGATGATGACTCAACATAAAAGTAAATAGATAGGCCCTTCGCAGAGGGAAGCAGGGATTTGTAGAGGTGCCAGAGCTCGATTTTAAAATGGAGATTGAATAACATTTTGAGCGGCATACTTTTGTTGTCAACGCAACAACTATGAGATGACGATATCTTCCATGCTAAACAAATTATAGGCGGTTCCCAAACAGAATGGTAAAGTTTATACTCCCCCTCCTCCACAGGCATCAATCCATGGTTTGCTCGAAACAACGAGTGCCTCCAACATTCAACGGGTCCCAGGTGGAGTTTTGTTTGCAATTATTTTGATTTAGTTTGCATTAAGCATGGGACTGGGCATCCCGGTGACCAGCCATTTTCTCGTGAATGAGGAGCGGAGTCCACTCCTCTTGAGAATAACCGCCTAACATGGAAGATAAGGGAAGCCCTAGTTGAAACATGAGCTGCTTGAGCATACAAAACAGAATTTCATTTTTTGGAGTTTTGCACATACAAATTTACTTGGAACGGCAGGTAAATACCGCATATAGGTAGGTATAGTGGACTCATATGGAACAACTTTGGGGTTTAAGGAGTTTGGATGCACAAGCAGTACTCCCGCTTAGTACAGGTGAAGGCTAGCAAAAGACTGGGAAGCGACCAACTGGGAGAGCGACAATAGTCGTAAACATGCATTAAAATTAATATACACCAAATACAAGCATGAATGGGATATAATCTACCATGAACATAAATATCATGAAGGCTATGTTGATTTGATTCAACTACATGCGTGAACATGTGCCAAGTCTAGTCACTCAATTCATTTAAAGGAGGATACCATCCCATCATACCACATCATAATCATTCTAATAGCATCTTGGCACGCAAGGTAAACCATTATAACTCATAGCTAATCAAGCATGGCACAAGTAACTATAATCTCTAATTGTCATTGCAAATATGTTTACTTCATAATAGCTAACTCAGGAACGATGAATCATCATATTTACAAAAACAAGAGAGGTCGAGTTCATACCAGCTTTTCTCATCCCAATAAGTCCATCATATATCATCATTATTGCCTTTCACTTGCACGACCGAACGATGTGAATAATAATAAGAGTGCACGTGCATTGGACTAAGCTGGAATCTGCAAGCATTCAATAAACAGGAGAAGACAAGTAATATGAGCTCTAAATTAGATAAACAATCATGCATATAAGAGCCACTTCAACAATTTAATCATGGTCTTCTCCTACTGACCCCTTAAGAAAAGAAAAGAAATAAAAACTATTTACACGGGAAAGCTCCAAACAAGCAAAAGAAGAACGGGAAATATTTTTGGGTTTTCTTTTTAGTCACTACAGCAAAGAAATAAACTACTACTAATTTTTTTTCTTAAGGTTTATTAAACACACAAGAAGAAAGCAGGAAAAAGAAAATAAACAAGTATGGATATTACAGTGAAAGAGTATGAACACCGACATCTAGCAATGAGTGTGTGTGAACATGAATGTAATGTCGGTGGGAAATGCGTACTCCCCCAAGCTTAGGCTTTTGGCCTAAGTTGGTCTATTGCCAGAGATGGCCTGGCGGATACCCGTAGGTGCAGCTGCGGTCATACTGCGATGCAGCGGCTATCGCCTCCTGAGCTGCAGCGTAGCGTCGAGCTGCCTCAGCTCTTCTCTCGTACTCATGTGCTTGCTCTCTGGTAATAATGTATCTTCCTTTTGTCTGAGAATCAAAGAAAGCAGGAGTAGGAAGAGTAATATGGACTACATGACGTTTGTTAAAGATTAGTCGATACTGGAGAGGTGGTTCAGTCCTCTCCACAAACTGGTGGGAAACCATAGAATCAAAATCCAAATAAGTAGAGAGTAACTCCATATCACCCTCTCGAATGTCTATCTCAAGAAAATTAGCTAAGCGGGTTGCATAAATCCCTCCAAAGAAATCTCCGTTATGTCTATCATGGTGCAACCTGCGAGCTACAATGGCTTCCATATGATAAGATTGGTCCCCTAACACAGCACTTCTGAGAATACTGAGATCAGGTGCACACATGTGACATGCTTCATCTTTGGCATTAATGCTTCTACCTATAAAGAGAGCAAAATAATGTATAGCAGGGAAGTGAATGCTCCCTAAAGTGGCTTGCGTTATATCTCTAGATTCCCCCATAGTTATTCTAGAAAGAAAGTCTCTATATTCATATTTAGGGGGATCCCTGACACTACCCAAAGATGGAAGTTTGCAAGCAAAAGTGAAATCCTCTAAGTCCATGGTATAAGATTTGTCATAAAGGTCAAACATGACTGGAGGAGAATTACACGAAGATGAAAACTCAAACCTCCTCACAAATGAAGTTGTGAGATCATGATACTGGGGGCATTTGTCAGCTTCAAAGTCCTCAAGACCGGCGTTACGCAAATATGTGCTAAACTCTTCTTTGATTCCCACTTGATTCATAAGATTTTCCGAAGGCCATTCACAGGGCCTCACAGGAGCATCTCTTGGTGGTTCCTCGTCAGCATCACGCATTGCAAGACTGGGACCTTGTTTCCTTGAAGATCCACCTTGGAACATCCTCCTAAACATAATGTCTCCTCTGGAAAATTTCTGAAGTTTTTAGTAACTTCAAATAAAAGTGAACCAACTTCAATAAAATTGATAGCAACTACTCCCACGAGTGCCTAGAACTTATATCAAGCATCAGAACTACTTGGAACCATATAAATTTGACATGCAAGCTCAAGAACATGGTCACCTATGAAGCATGAATTTGCAATGAATAAAGCACTAGAACAAAAACTAATTGGACCAACTAGTCGTCAACCCGTGCGTCCGCGCGGGCTAGCTTCCTTTTACATCTATGAAAAAAATTAAAGGAATATTTGTTAGCTCCTTGGACAGGAAATTATTCGGTATCAAACCCTACTGCATAAAAGGTAAATAAATTTCCATGCATATAATTTATTTTATTTATAGTGCGAGTCGAAACCTGCTATGCTTGCCAAATCCACTCTCAAACTTACTAGCGTTATATACCATGACATTGTGCGGAAACCTTGAATGACTCCTATTAGATCGGTTAAAACAACAAAGAAAATGCATATGAAGATTCAGAAAGAATGTATAAAAGTTTAAAAAATGGTTTATATTAAAAATGTGTGCATTACTTTTATCTACAGTGTGATCTTTTAGATCCACACGTTACTAATTTTTGTCTAACCCAGAAATAAAAATATTTTTTAATATATAGTGGACTTTAATATTTACAATAAATAAGGTTTATTTTACATGACACTTCATAGGAGCATTTCTAAGAAATCCTGTCCGGTACAAACTATTCATTGTTTTTATACGCTTCAAAGAAACATAGTTTTATGTGATTTTAATAATACATGTGTTTTCTCTTCCATGTGTTTTTGACTACTACAAATAAAAGAGGTCCTATATTTTGTTAACATAGTAAGGTTACTTGAATGGAGACTTCAAGCTAGGTATAATCGCCTAAAAATGAGCTCCAAGGAGACGGTGGGGCGGCGATGCATGCGCTGAGGCGCAGCCAGCCATGGGAGGCGGAAGTAGGCGGCCCCGCCGGCACTGGTTTGGTTTTGGCAGCTAGAGGAAGACAGGACTGAAGAAACACGACAGACTGTAAAACCAGCAGGAGTACTTAACAACCTTAATTGAAACCAGCAGGGGCATTTGACAACCATAGCTGAAAGTAGTCTGAGTACTTATACAGGTTCAACCATACAAAGCATGCCTCGAACAGTGCTATTTTGCCTACAGTTAACCAAGGGTGAGGCCTCCAAGCCTCAGGACAAGGCCCAGGCACCACCCCACGCATCCACAACCTTCTGAAAGCGGCTTCATCTCGCAATGTGGTCAATAAACAGGATATTCACTTTAGAGCCATTGAAAAGGAGGAACATAATCTTCTGTCCTATTCTCCAAGATGGACGAGCCTTCATTATTTGAGACCACCCATGAATAAGTATCTTTTCACCTCCAAGGGGAATGGAGTAAGTCGACATAAACATCATGTTGTGACCAAGCGCAAGTCTGACCCGACCATGCTCAGGCATCTATATAGGAACAATAGAACTGGGCATTTTCTGTTTCAAGAAGATCACAGCTGTAAAACTGTGTATAAGCAATAGTTTATGAACAACATATAGACCAAAAAAGAACTCGTACCATAAGTTTCTCGACACAGTTGGACCTGTTCTACGAGTGCAACGGTGGCACACATATCCCACGTGGCCTTCCACCGTTGAAACGCCCCACAAGGACCTCAAGACGATCAATAAAGTGTAGGAACTTGTGGATGTCGTCCCAGTCAACTTCAGTGCCATCAGGAACAGCCGAGTTATTACAGAATAACAAACGAGCAGCCTGCTTAACTCTGAAAAAACCTACACGTGCCACCAATTATAAGAAAATATTAGTTAGAAGTAGCATCTTAGTGAGAGATTCGTTGCTACATCTAAAGTTAAATTGTGATTAGTTAGACAGAATAGGTGGGTTAATAAGTAATCGAGGCAACAAGCAAGAACCAGATACAAAACTAACATGGATGAACAATTGGAACGATGTCGGGGTGGAAGATCGCAGTGAAGATGAGACCAGGTTCTGCTATTTCCATCAACATTCGTGCGCCAACTTTCAGTCCGTAACACTTGAGAAAGTTTATCCAAGTTCGACCATAAAAAAAGCAGCGAACCCAACTCGGAGCTTATATACATGGCTTGTCTTCACTGTGACCATTAAACTCGTGTATTCGGTTACAACAAGGCCGAGCACCTTGAGTACATGTGTTCTGGCAGATCTAGAAATAATATGAGAAGACAATGTATTCCCTATCCAAATCTAGAAATAACTTCCTCCTTCACGTCAGTGTTGACCATTGTACTAGTAGTACCTTTTATCCAAATATAGCAATCCAAATTTCTAAATTAGTCGACATCATGTTCAAAACAACCCCACCCCCGGATAGAAAATAGGATTCTAGGAACATACTATGCGCGTTTTAAAATCCTGTGTTAGGATGAGAAGGTACAAGTCTGGTGTCTCGCCGAGGGCGCCGAAACCTGTAGGGTCCTCGCACTTTGGGCACTGCAAATGAAACACACTAGATTCAGTAGGAAGAAAAATGCATCAACGCCGGCGGCTGCCATCCTAGGATTACCCGCGACCAAGGGACTTGGATTTACGGGGTTGGACGAAGAATACGTACCTGGTTCTCCATGAGAAAACCCTATGCGATCGCCGAGAGGGGGTTTTCTCTGAACAAGCAGACGAGGGAGAAGGGCATTCAGGCCCAGTGAAATATTGCCGCTTCGTCCGTCCAACTTACTGCTAAAGCTGGAAGGGGGGGGGGTTGTGATTTGACGGCTCATTGGGCATTACTGCGGCGCTACGACCGGGGTGTGTCTACCGTGTAGTTGTGCACTCTAGTTTGTGCAGATGGAATGTGGACCCCGTTGCCGGATGCCACACATATCAGCGAAAGGAAGTAGAAAGACAGGAGTAACTAGTTACACATAAATATATTTTTGACGGAGAGATACTCCCTCTGTAAAGAAATAGACAAATCTTTTATATCACAACTTTATACATAAGAAAAATCAAGGGGAATATATATAACATATATAATTATAAAAAATAGAGTTGTTTTTAACACAGTATAGACGAGTTGGTGATGATGGTGTGCTTGCCATCCTGCAATATAGGCCGTCCGATTTATATCTGACGGATAGGAAGGAAACTATGGCAATTTTGCAAAAAGGCACCCACACACCTCTCCACATTTTCAAATAAGGCCTTCCCTCATTCATCCTTTTCTCTCGCAAGATAAAATACTCATACAAATGCATCTTGACGTTACGTGCAACGCACGGGTATTATGGGGGTTCAACTTTTTTTTGAGGGTTTTTTAGGGTTTTTTATTTTTTTCTTGAGGGGTCATATGGGGGTTCAGCTGAGATACAATACTCAAACAGGCTCACGGTTCTGACTTTGGGCCGCAGGCCCACCCTGCATGTTTGGGGGCCCATGTGTTCTACCTTAGTGCTTTTCATATAGCAAGCGATCGGTACGGTGCTGGTTTTAGATGCTGTCGCAAGGCAAATACACAAAACTTAATAAAGCACGACAGCTGTTGGAATGAAATCGAACGACACTTCCTAACCAACAACGAGAGTTGCAATTCTATCAATGATATACCATGTGATAAATAATACCGTCGTACTACTTATACACATAGGACACTTGTTTCACCATGCCATATTATTACATCAAAATCTCTCGGAGGATAGATCAGTTCGGCAGTTGCATGCTGCTACTGAAGAATTTCAAAGTTGATTTGGACCAGCTCTCCTTGCCGAGAAAGTTCGATTTTGACATCATCCCCTACCGCAAGATATGATTTAGATTTGAACCTTGACCATCCTTTAGCATCAATCATCATGTCACCATCCTTGTACTTACGGTATATTGAGCAGGTTCATTCACACCAAGGTTGCGCATGGTTAGAGAAACTTGGCTGCGGTAGCCCAGATTGTTGAACGACTCCCTCGGTGCTCTAGGAATTCTCTGTTTGCAAACAAGAAGACATACCCAAACAGTTAGATCAACACAGCGAATCATGTGAAACAACATGGAAAGAAAAAAGAACGAAGCACTTGGGCGGGTAATGCTTACCAAGAAGGTGGACATGTCGGTTTTTGTAAGGACTTTGGGAACTGCAGCCCAGTCTGTTGCCGGTGCAACTGCTCGTTCGGTTGCCGCTGCACGGGTCGGAGCAGATGCAAGTGCAAGTGTTGGTCACTACAAAAAAAAGACACATCCGTGACATTTTGGGCCAAACATTTTTTTCTATCATACTTATGACACTTCTATGACGATAATTGTGACAAAACCCTGTATCATCATAGATGTGGTGGGCTCCTACTTCTATGACAAAAAATCATGACAGAAAATGAGCTTTTCGTCTTGGGCGGGCCGGAGACGCAGCTGCATGACATTCTTTGGGTCGTCCATGATGGAAAAATCCGTGGTAGAAGCGAGGGCGAGGAAAATTTCGGCGAGTTCCCGGTTACGGTGGGTGGTCGGGGGCCAGCGATGCGCGTTTCTCTTGTACACGTACACGTGTGTGTGCGAGGCATTGGGATCTAACTGAACCCGAGCGAGGCGTCGCCTAACTGAACCCGAGCGATTGCACTGCATGCTACGCATTACTGAACCCGAGCGATCGATCGATGGCTGTTAACTGAACCCGATCGAGCGATTCCTTCGCTACTGCTGCTAACTGAAGCCGATCGATGCTGCCT
>NC_041383.1:805814617-805838892 GCF_002162155.2 Triticum dicoccoides
GCCTCTGGATGAACAGGACCCTGATCAATCGAGCCGGTTGGGGCTGGATGAACAAGATCCCATGGAGGGCTGGATGAACAGGACGACCCCGTGGAGGGCTGTATGAACAGGACAACCCCGTGGAGGGCTGGATGAACAGTAGCCCGTGGAGGGGTGGTTGAACAGGAGCCCGTGGAGAGGGGTGGTTGAACAGTAGCCGGTGGAGTAGCACGCGGTGGAGGCTGGATGAACAGGAGCCCGTGGATGAACAGTCGCATGTGGAGGCTGGAGGAGGTCGACGGTGGATGAATAGTAGCCCGTGGAGGCTGGAGGAGGTCGACGGTGGAGATGAACAGTATCCCGTGGAGTCCTGCGCCACACCCCTTCCGATGAATAAGACCCCCGTTTCGACCATAGCGCTCCAACACAAGTCCGTTTCGTCTGTTTTGCGGTACGCCACACCCCTCCCGATCAACAGGACCCCCGTTTTGACCGTAGGAGGTTCGTTTCCTCCGGTTTGTGGTACGCCAGACCCCTCCCGATGAACAGGATCCCGTTTTGAACGTGGCCGGTCGAACACAAGGCCGTTTCCTCCGTTCTGCGGTACGCCAGGCCTTGTTTCCATCGCCTGTCCCGTCCAAGCCCTCCCGATGAACACGACGACGCATTCCGTTCCGACCCAGCCGGTTGGCTCCCCATGAACACGACGACAACGCTATTTCTCTGTTCCGACCCAACCATGTACACGAGCCCTTGCCGTACGTATATATGCGCGAGTAGGCGTTCGAGACCCCGCCCGTATGTACGTACGTGGCCGTAATTTCTTTCTTGCACACTGGCTGATGTACATACGTGTACATGCTACGTGCGCGCCTCTACTACGACACGTGCATGCCTCTACATTGACCAGTATACATGTACGTACACGTTCGCGACTAGAATGACAACGCTACGTACGCTTCGACCAGGTGTGTCCCGACTGTCAGGCACTTCCTTGCGTGCGAAGATGTAGCTGGTGGGTCCCAGCAGTCAGGGGGGCGAATCGTTTTTTTTGCCCGGACGCACTTCTTTGCATGTGAAGATGTAGCTGGTGGGTCCTAGCAGTCAGGGGGAAATGTTTTTTTCGTGAAATACGGTGGCCCGTCCGGTGGGTCCGTGCTGTCAGGTGGAGGAATCATTATTTTCCGCGTAATAAGGAGGCACTTCCTTGCTGCGGCCATGGACCTAGCTGTCAGCCTCTCCACGTACAGTCCACGTCCGATGGAAGTCGTTCCTTGATCATGTTGACCACGCGGCGCCGAGAGCACCAAGGCGGTGGACGATGGCGAGGCCTAGGAAGGGGACGACGCGAAGCCGGGGAAGACGCGATAGTGGATGCCCACGCGTAGAGGATTATGAGGGTTCACTGGTTTGGCTGCGGTGTGAGGCTGCCGTCACCGCAGAATAACAGGAGGTGTGGGTGAGTAGTGGGATGGCCTAGCCATCAGTGAGAGTAGTAGGGGGCGGTGAGGCCTCCGCAGCGTAACAACCGGCCATGGGAGGCAGGAGCATGCGGCACGACCGGCGCTGCTTTGGGCGGCTGGAGCAAGAAGACCAGAGGTTGAAGAAGCACTATGGCCATTGGATGGACATCATACGGTCACTAGAGCTAGAATCATTCATATTGACTAAAGTAGACAAAGGCCTCCGTCCCAGTCAACTTAGTAGCCCACAACTCAGCCTCCCACCAAGGTGGGTCCCAGCTAGCAAGGGGGGTATTCATTTTTTGTGCATAATAAGGAGGCACTTCCGGTGGGTCCGAGCTGACAGCACAGGGAGCGTTTTTTTGCGAAATACGGTGGCCCGTCCGGTGGGTCCCAGCAGTCAGGGGGAAACATTTTTTTCACGAAATACTGGTGGCCCATCCGATGGGTCCCTGTTGTCAGGTCGAGGAATAATTATTTTCCGCATAATAAGGAGGCACTTCCTTGCGGCTGCCGTGGACCCAGCTGTCAGCCTCTCCACGTACAGTACTCTTCCGATGGAAGTCGGTCGTTGACCACATTGACCACACTGCGCCGACAGCACCACAGCGGTGGACGACGGCGAGGCCTAGGAAGGGGACAACACGGAGCCGGGGAAGACGCAGCAGTGGAAGCCCGTGCGGAGGGGAGTACGAGGGTTCACTGGTTCGGCTGCGGTATGAGGCTGCCGTCACCGCAGAATAACAGGGGGTGTGGGTGAGTAGAGGGATGCCCTGGCCAGTGGTGGGAGTAGTAGGGGGCGGTGAGGCCTGCACGGCACCACAGCCGGCCACGGGAGGCGGGAGCAGGCGGTCCCGCCGGTGCTGCTTTGGCAGCTGGAGCAAGAAGATCAGAGATTGAAAATACACGACGGCCGTTGGATTGACATCCAACGGTTACGTCTGCTAGAAACGTTTGTTGACGTATATAATAACTATTAAAATCTTGCATACGCATCAACTTAACAGGCCCACAAGTCAGACCACTCTTTTTTTTAATAATTTATATATTGCTCATTGCAACTTCTTATGCAATTTATTGCAGTCGTTTTTTGGTTGGCCAGGGCCAATTTCGCATATTTCTGTGGGTTCCAAACTATTTTTAATACCAAAATGTCGAGCCAGATTTAAAGTACTTTGAATATATATTTAAATTAGGTTAATGCCCAGTGAAATAGGAATCTGAAAATGTGAAAAAATTCAGAAATTATAAAGTAATTGCCAATTTGTCATCTGTTTTTATATTTACAACCCATTTCATATTACTTTCAAGATTTGCAGGCATCTTGAAAGTGTTGTAGCCCATCAGGGCGTAGAAAAAGAAGTAGGCCTGGATTGAGTATTCTTTAGAAAAAATAAACTGGGCTCACTTTCACACAAAGAAAAAATAGCTGGGCTGGTCACATGGTGAACATAAAATATAAGCCTGGGCTAGACGGGCCACAACCGAGTTCAAACCCTACTCCGTCTCAACAATAACAAAAAAAAATACTGCTCGAGCAGCTACGTCCCAGGTGTCAGCCGATCTTCTGCTGTTCTCTTGTCTATTGACTATATACACTCACAATGTCGTGGGTCCCAGATGTCAGGAAAACACTAGGAGGAAGCATTTTTTCCATACGCTGACATGGTGGGCCCCTATTGTCATCCTCTCCACGTACTTCTGCCGATTCCTGTTGTTTGTTGACCATGTTGACAACGCGAGAGGGCGGCGCCGCGGCAAGCGCACCAAAGCGCGCGGAGGACGTCGGCGTTAACGATTTAGGAGACGGTGGGGCGGCGATGCGTGTGCTGAGGCACAGCTAGCCGTGGGAGGCAGAAGCAGGCAGCCCCGTCGGCGTTGGTTTAGTTTTGGCGGCTGGAGGAAGACAAAACTGAAGAAACACAACAGACTGTAAAAGCAGTAGGAGTACTTAACAACCTTAACTGAAATCAGCAGGGGCACTTAACAACCAAAGCTGAAAGCAGTATGAGTACTTATACAAGTTCAACCGTACAAAGCACGCCTTGAACAGTGCTACTTTGCCTACAGTTAACCAAGGGTGAGGCTGCCAAGCCCCAGGACAAGGCCCAGGCGCCACCCCGCACATCCAAAACCTTCTGAAAGCGGCTTCATCTTGCAATGTGGTTAATAAACCGAATATTTGCTTTAGAGCCATGGAAAAGCATGGACATAATCTTCTGTCCTATTCTCCAAGATGTACGGGCGTTTATTATTTGAGACCACCCATGAATAATTATCTTTTCACCTCCAAGGGGAATGGAGTAGGTCGACATAAACATCATGTTGTGACCAAGCACAAGTCTGACCCGACCATGGTGTCATGCATCTGTATAGGAACAATAGAACTGGCAGTTTCTGTTTCAAGAAGATCACAACTGTAAATCTGTGTATAAGCAATAGTTTATGAACAACATATATAACAAAAAACAGCTTGTACCATATGTTTCTCGACACAGTTGGACCTGTTCAGCAAGTGCAGTTGTGGCACACATATCCCACGTGGCCTTCCACCATTGGAACGCCCCACAAGGACCTCAAGACGATCAATAAAGTGTAGGAACATGTGGATGTCGTCCCGAGTTAAATTGTGATTAGTTAGATAGAATAGGTGGATTAAGAAGTAATCGAGGCAACAAGCAAGAACCAGTTACAAAACTAACACGGATGAACAATTGGAAAAACGTCGGGGTGGAAGACCGTAGTGAAGATGGGACCAGGTTCTGCTATTTCCATCAACATTCGTGCGCCAACTTTCAGTCCATAACACTTGAGAAAGTTTATCCATGTTCGGCCATAAAAAAAGTGGCAATCTTCTTGGTTCATGAACCCAACTTGGAGCTTATATCCATGGCTTGTCTTCACTGTGACCATTAAACTAGTGTATTCAGTTATGGCAAGGCCGAGCATCTTGAGTACATGTGTTCTGGCAGAGCAAATAATGCACTGCAGGAAAAATAATTTGAGAACACAATGTATTCCCTATCCAAATCTAGAAATAACTATTGACCATCGTACTAGCAGTACCTTTTATCCAAATATAGCAATCCAAATTTCCAAACTAGTCGGCAAGATGTTCAAAAAAAACCCACCCTCCCGGATAGAAAAGAGGATTCTAGGAACATACTGTGCGCGTTTTAAAATCCTGTGTTAGGATGAGAAGGAACAAGTGTGGCGTCTCGCCGAGGGCGCAGAAACCTGTAGGGTCCTCGCACTTTGGGCACTGCAAATGAAACACACTAGATTTAGTAGGAAGAAAATGCATCAACGGCGGCGACTGCCATCCTAATATTACCTGCGACCAAGGTACTTGGATTTATCGGGGATGGATGAAGAATCCGTACCTGGTTCTCCATGAGAAAACCCTATGCAATCGCCGAGAGGGGGTTTTCTTTGAACAAGCAGATGAGGGAGAAGGGGATTCAGACCCAGTGAAATGTTGCCGCTTCGTCCGTCCAGCTTACTACTAAAGCTGGAACCAGGGTGATTTGATGGCTCATTGGGCATTAATGTGGCGCTACGATCGGGGTGTGTCTACCGTGCAGTTGTGCACTCTAATTTGTGCATATGGCACGTGGACTCCGTTACCGGTTGCCCCACATATCAGCGAAAGGAATTAGAAAGACAGGAGGAACTAGTTACACATAAATATATTTTTGACAGAGAGATACTCCCTTTGTAAAGAAATAAAGAAATCTTTTATATCACAACTTTATACATAAGAAAAATCAAGGGTAATATATATATTCTCTATTTTTTTCTTATAAAAAAGCAGAGTTGGTGATGATGGTGTGCCTGCCATCATGCAATATAGGCCGTCCGATCTATATCTAATGGATAGGAAGAAAACTATGACAATTTACCCGCACTCCTCTCCACATTTGCAGATAAGGCCTTCCCTCGTTCATTTTTTGCTCCCATAAGATAAACGACTCATACAAATGCATCTTGATGTTCCGTGCAACACACGGGCATCTTGCTAGTAATTATAAAAAACAGAGTTATTTTTAACACATTATAGATGAGTTGGTGATGATGGTGTGCCTGCCATCCTGCAATATAGGCCGTCCCATTTATATCTGACTGATAGGAAGGAAACTATGGCAATTTTGCAAAAAGGTACCCACACACCTCTCCACATTTGCTAATAAGGCCTTACCTCATTCATCCTTTTCTCTCACAAGATAAAATACTCATACAAATGCATCTTGATGTTACGTGCAACGCACGGGCATTATGGGGGTTCAGCTGAGAATATAATACTCAGATAGGCTCACGGTTCTGGACTTTGGGCTGCAGGCCCACCCTGCATGTTTGGGGGCCCATGTGTTCTACCTCAGCGCTTTTCATATTGCAAGCGATCGGTACGGCGCTGGTTTTAGATGCTGCCGCAAGGCAAATACACAAAATTGAATAAAGCACAACAACTGTTGGAATGAAGTCGAACGACAGTTCCTAACCAGCAATGAGAGTTGCAATTCTATCAACGGTATACCATGTGATAAATAATACCGTCGTACTACTTATACACACAGGACACTTGTTTCACCATGCCAGATTATTACATCAAAATCTCTCGGAGGATAGATCAGTTCGGCAGTTGCGTGCTGCTACTGAAGAATTTCAAAGTTGATTTGGACCAGCTCTCCTTGCCGAGAAAGTTCGATTTTGACATCATCCCCTACCGCAAGATATGATTTAGATTTGAACCTTGACCATCCTTTAGCATCAATCATCATGCAACCATCCTTTGTACTTACGATATATTGAGCAGGTTCATTCACACCAAGGCTGCGCATGGTAAGAGAAACTTGGCCGCGGTCATCCGGATTGCTAAACGACTCCCTCATTGCTCTAGGAATTCTCTATTTGCAAACAAGAAGACATACCCAAACACTTTGATCAACACAGTGAATCATGTGAAACAACATGGAAAGAAAAAAGAACGAAGCACTTGGGCAGCCAATGCTTACCAAGAAGGTGGACATGTCAGTTTTTGTAAGGACTTTGGTATATGAAGTGCGAACTGCAGCCCAGTCTGTTGCCGGTGCAACTGCTCGTTCGGTTGCCGCTGCATGGGCCGGAGCAGATGCAAGTGCAAGTGTTGGTGCAGGTGCCGAAGCCGCTGCTGCTGCCGAAGATGGTGCTCCTTGTAGATCTGGTGCCGGTGTTGGAGCAGGTGACGGTGTTGATGTCCGATCCTCCGGTAGATCAGACTGATCCGCTGATGCGGTCGGTGCCCAATCCTCAGCTGGACCAGACTGAGCTGCTGCCGCTGTCAGTGCTAGAGCAACTGCCTGTGCTCGATCCGTTGTTGAAGGTGGTACCGATGTGCAAGACAGCGGCGATCATGTCTGGTCTGCTTTGATCAGCTTTCTAACCTGACTAGGATCCATGACCGTGATCCAGTTTTTTTCTTCATTTCTTTTAAACACGAGAAGGACTAATTGTGGCATTTTTGTTAAACCATACTGCAGTTCATCATAGGGATTCAGCTTGTACTCAGATAACAGACTGATCCAATTTTTTCCAGTAATATAAGTGATGGACAATGCCTTCGTTATTGACACGACATAAGAAGTGAAACCTGCAAAAATAGCCATCGTAGAGCAAACCCAACGATTTATTCTGTGATGAATGTCACATGGCAAAACCTGCATCGTAAAATTGCAGGAAAAGAAAGAAAACATGACATTAAATCAACAAGATTTAGACAGTAAATCAATAAGATTTACTTGATGTGACACGAGTGAATCCTTACCAGGAAATCACTATGTTGAAGTACTAAACAGAAGATTGATCGTCCAACTATGGGTGGCATGCAGGGGCCCCGCCTACTCCCACAAGCAGGACAGTCCAAAGGTCGTGACAAATCGTATGGACCGAACATCCATGGGACTGGAAATCCTGGTGTGTGCGATAAACCCTGCAATGCATACAGATATTGGAGTGTAACCATAATTGATAAACCGTCCTCACAAAAAAGATGATCCTGATACTTCAAAATATACAGACTGAATTGAGTGGACAGACATTAACATAGACCGTTCTCAGGACTGACCACATACCAAAAGCGGCAGTACTAATAAACAATATAGGGTTCAAAAACACAAATCAAGTACTAAACAATAGTACTTACTACAGACAAGCAAAGTTGCACTAATTAAACTCTGCAGACTATTTATTGCCACCAACCTACGAGATGAACCCCGCATAACTGACTAGGCCATGGACTTCGTGATAGATGTCTACATGCACCATCACCATCTCGTCAACCTTGGAGAACCTAACAGAGTGGTCTTTCCACTCATAAACATGATGATGAAGACATGCCGCATCACATTTGTTGGGAAGAACCACACCCTTCGTAATCGAAGGCACAACCAGGAAATTGTTGTGGTCAAGTATAGCCTCGAGAACATGCCTGACAACAATGCTACAGGAAAACACTAGTTCAGGACACGTGGCGACAAGGCCACAACAGCTGGATAGTTTAGCAATCGAACTCATGCCCAGGTCTTCCAGTTCACACGACATGACTTTGAGAACTTCATCTCCACCGCGAACCTGGTTCTAATTGAAATAGAAACCATATTTTATTACTACCTCCATTCAGAAATATAAGATGATTTTCGATATTATACTCCATATATGACTACATATACGCACAGAAATGAGTGAACAAAGACACTAGAACATGTCTTCAAAGGTATGAGAGCAGAAGGATTACTTGCAATATCCATAACACAAGTTACTGAGGCAAATATACCCTCTTCAAATGTAGCATTGATGTTCAAAAAGTACTCCCTCCATCCCAAAATTCTTGTCTTAGATTTGTCTAGATACGGATGTATCAAGTCACAGATACATCCGTATCTAGAGAAATCTAAGACAAGAAATTTGGGACAGAGGGAGTAGTTGAAAGTAATCTATAAGAAATCTATGTCAACCTCTTGCATGTTTTGGTCAAAACAGGAATTTAGAACCGTCATTTGGCACACTAAAATCACATGCAAGATCACCCAGAAAGTTGTACTACCAGTACTAGTACTACGTGTTAGATGAAAAAACACGATCCAGATCGAGAAAAAGATCATCAACAAGAGACATTACCTGGACTTGCTTAATGAGGGATCTCGGAGAGGGGGGCTTGGACAGGGTGATGGCTTTGAGCTTGTCTGCGGTAGTCTCGGCGGGGTGCTTGCGCTTCTTCGTACCATGAGCCTCGACGGTTTTGGCCAGAGCCATAGACATCACGTCGGCCGGTGCTCCAGTGTCCATCCAAGAGAGGAAGCTGAGAGAGAAGAGTGAAAGGAGGAATGAGATGAGGGAGAAGCGAAGTGAGTGGGGGGGTGTTTTCTTCAAGAGAGGAAGCTGAGAGAGAAGAGTGAAATGATGGTTGCTTCGTCCGTCCAACTTACTGCTGGAAAGGAGGGGGTTTTGTGATTTGATGGCTCATTGGGCATTACTGTGGTGCTTCGATCAGGGTAGTCTACCGTCACTCTACTACGGAGTAATTTAGTGCATGGCAGGTGGACCCAGGTGCTGGCTGTCCCACACATCAGCGAAAGTGAGTAATTTAGTGCATGGCTGGAGGAGGATCCGCACGATAGAGCGTGTCCACTGTTTTTCTGAAGAAGAAAAATGATTACAGCAAGCGTTCCCACTCTTACGACGGAGGAGTGCGAAACGCAGCAGCCACTTGAACATACACAGTGCTCCTACTACTAGGCATGTGTAGTGGTTCATATGTCAGTACTACATAATCTTGTTGCTAGTGTAATAAGATATGGCGATAACAAATGATGTTGTGCGCATGTCAACTATATGTAACATAGTACCACTTTTTCGACTATCTGGTCAAGAATGAACGGTGAGATCAATGTTAACAGAACTAGGTCTACAACGCACGGAGAGTACGGTGCTACAGTACTCCACGAAACATGAGCCATATGAAGCATGAATAGTGTTAGGCAGGTTGTATGAAGGGTGCACGGGATGGGAGCAAAAGTTCCCTTCTCGACCCACTTTTGGGTGTTTGGTAGAGTGCATGAAGGGTGCATGAGTCCACACTATTAGGTTAACAAAAATACATGAAGAGGAAACAACAATATTGAGATGAGAATGCAACCAAACACACCCACACGCTTTGTGCTACAATGAATGATCTGCATCGTCTGAGTTTGATCCAACGGTCATGTTGCATCGAGACATGGACATGCCCATGCAGAGGGCGCCTAAACACCACCGAAGTCCCTCTGCTTCTCGAGCCTCACCTCGGACTCCATGATCTGCTGCGCCACCATGGCACCAGGTAGAAGCAATGGGGAGAGGAAGCAAAGGGGGCAAAACGGCTGAAAGGCAATGCAATCTACGGGAAGGCGGAGGGAGCCAACTGAGGAGCGAGGAATCTTTTGGTTTTCACCATGGTAAAACACCAGTCGACTACTTATCACATCAGGGAGCAGTGGGTTTTACAGGCGGAGTCATCATGACTAATTGCTGCCCCGCCTGCTCCCGTCAATCAAAAAAATTAAAAATCCTGCCACGCCTGCTCCCGTCAATCAAAAAATTAAAAATCCTGCCGCACCCAAACACCAGAGCAACGTCGCGGTGGATATTTAGATTTACCTGACGTCAAGTAGATAAAAAAAGGGGTGAAAAAACAAATGTGGCGGCGGTCTAGCTAATCGGTCGAACTAGCCCAACTAGCTAGCCACCGTGCATCACTGATGTACTCGGCGGGAAAGGTTATCTTTCGTGATTTGACGACTCATTTACTTGCTTCGGCACTACGACCGAGGAGGACCCAGAGAACACGCGGTAGGGTGTCCCACGTCAGGAAGAATATATGCGTGCACCACCCGGGAGGACCCCAAAACCACGCGGTAGGGTGTGCCTCGTCTCGGCACGGAGGAAAAACGTGCGTGTAAAAAGATACTGTATCAGACATAGTACATATATGGTTCGACCTCGGGACCCAGCCAGTCGGTCGAAAACACCCCACTAGCCACACAACTTCATCATGCAAACGTGACACGGAGGATAGATGTGGTTAGCTCCGTCTCGACCAGCCACAACGTCTCTTGTTCTAGGCAATTCTTCTATGTTCCAAGCTTTTTTTTAGTTTGTAATAACACCACGGCAAGGTAGTGCCGCTCTTCGTGTGTGTCCATGCAAAGGTTAGACGATGGAGAGAAGAGAGATTGATATCGCAGACCTGGGACCCACCAGTAAGTGAGTCAACGGTCATGCACGTGTTGACGAGGCACTCCTTCTACTCTACTCAACATAATACTGTATAAAATCAAGTTATGGGACAAAGCCAACAACCGTTGTTGTTTCAGGCTATCGACTTACGCTTTGTAGTCCAGGTTGCCAGTTCGAATCTCGTCTTTCAGATTTGTTAGTTTTAGGTCCAAATTTGATTAATGACAAGTGGTACCCCCGTGTGTTGTTCCGATATTTTAGTGGTGCATGTTTTTTTGAACAAACACTTTGTGCGGTTGGACAAGTAACGGCACGAGTTACACGTATTTTGCAAGTTTACGAACAAAAATGACAGCGGCATAGAATATCAGATCCACCCCGCAGCTTAGATGCTATGGTGATACGAGTTTTTACACCGTTGGAAGTGAGATCCAATGGCTTGGGAGTAGTCTTTGTAATTATGCGCAATTTCCAAACTTTCCAAAGGTTTTTTGCAAATAAAACATTCAGGCCTCGTGTGTGGCACTGCATCTTGGATCCAACGGCTCCCCATTGCTCATATGAGGTGCTCCCCGTAGCTTAATTACCCACTACGGTGATATGAGCATCTAGGTCGTATGATCAGTGATCAGATGGCACATGCGTAGTACTTGTACTTTCTAAGCAATTCCCAAACTCCCTCAGCCGTATATTGCAAAAACATTCAAACCTCCTACTGTGGGCCGTTAGATATCCGTGAACTCGTATCACCATAGAATCTATGGTGCGGGAGCACCTCGTATTCTCCTGCGCGAGAAAACATAAGGTGCTCTTGCAGCTTGGATGCTACGGTGATGCGAGCTTAGAGGTCGTTTGATTTGAGATCCAATGGCATCTGAGCAGTCTTTGTGATTGTAAGCAGTGGCCGAACTCTTTGGGGGCTTTTCTGCAAAAAACAATTCAAACCACCGAGGAGGTGTTGGGTCACAAATCCAACGGCTCCGAAGAGCTTGTATCACCAAAGCATCTAAGGTGTAGTAGCACATGATATTCTTACATACAAGAGAATATGATGTCCTCCTTCATCTTAGATGCTACGGTGATACGAGCTTCGAGGTTGTTGGATATGGGATCCAAGGGCATCTGAGTAGTTTTTGTACAAATTGTGTGCAATTCTCAAACTCATCAAGGTTTCCTGTAAAAATATTAAGACACATCATGTGAGCTGCTATATATATATATATCTCAGATCTACAAGCTCCAAGCAACCCATATCGGCATATAGCATCTAAGGTATGGGGGCACATGATATTCTCCCGGGGATGAGGGGTGGGGGGTGCACAACCAATCAGTGGTTGGGAGGGTGGGGACAAATATAATCTAAACAACCCTAAACAGAGCTCCACAATTTTATCTAAGGTCGAAGGGTTGACCCCCGACAATCATAGCTCCGCCTAAACACAACATTTGCATGTACTGTAGTACTAGACTTAATATTCATGTTTCAGTTTCATGTTCATTTTAAATATTGATCTGAGGACCATGCATGTCTTACATTTTACTCCCTTCGTTCCTAAATATTAGTCTTTTTAGAGATTTCAAATAGACTGGCACATACGGATGTATATAGACATATTTTAGAGTCTAGATTCACTCATTTTGCTCCGTATGTAGTCACTTGTTGAACTCTCTAAAAGATTAATATTTAGGAATAGAAGGAGTATTTTTGAATTCGTGTCATACATGCATGGTTTGGAAAAATAGATGCACTATACTTATTGGATTGTTGTTGTGTTTGTGCGTGTGTGTGTCTTTGTGTGTGTGTGGTCATATGCTTGATACATACAAAGTTTTCTCACCTCCATATTGTTCATCTTTTAAATTTGAATTTGTATTGGAAAACTTACTAGGGATACCATGAGATGTGAAATCCACATTGAGATCACTATATCACAAACTCACTCTAATTCAACAACTCGTCATAAATCAATTACCACGTTGAGAAGGGTAGGACCCAACGGCGTACCAGCCAGACCTTGGCTCATGTTGATCCTAAAAAAATAGAAAAATAAAAAAAACCGGGCTCGTGTCCTTTGGTGGCGTGCGTGGTACGCACATTAGGCAACCCCAACCAGTCGAACCGCAACGTTTCAAGTCGAAATATCTGGCGGCCAGAATTCCAGCCCTAGGAAATTCCCCTCATGTCCCCGGTCCATAATGACTACCGATGAACAACGGAGGGATGCTTTAGTAACTAGACAACGTTACCTTCCGTGCCGAGCACGGTTCAATTCCCTCGATCGCCGCTCGTCAAGGTCACCTGTCAACTGCATTGCCTTGTACTACTACTACTACTACTACTACTACTACTACTAGTACTACTACTACTACTACTACTACTACTACTACTACTACTACTACTACTACTACTACTACTACTACTACTACTACTACTACACCAGGATGAGCACAGAATTGAGACTGTTTGTTTGTGCCTAGTACTTGAGTTAATATATAAGGCAATGCACTGGTACGGAGGGATTATACTTTTACTCTGCATATATAACTTGTTTGAAGTCTAACTGAGCAAAATGTTTGAACAAATCCTTTCTTAAGAAATACAACAGGACAGATGTATGACTTGGGTTTATTGCATGATGCAGGTTATGATATTGTTTCGAATCCTGGATCTTAAATTTCAGAAAATCCAAAAGTGACCATAAATTCTTGAAACTGAGCATGGTCACGTGATATGGCACAAACATTACTTCGTAAAAAATTTCTTCAATTTGAGACAAGCTGATTATGACAAGTTGCACAAATGAAGAACCAAGGTATTTTGGAACAAAGACCTGTCACGTTAAGGCGAACGCTTTCACTATTCAAACCCTGGGTGTTTACGTGCCGCCACAAGTTCCCGCTTCTCATCGGCAGGTGTCGTCCGAGTAAGCGTGTGAGTCGACGGGAGGCGTGCGAGCAGACCGCTGTGTAGGCTCACCGGGAGGCGAGCCCTTTGACCAGGCTCCGCCGCCCACCTTCGTCCCAACTACTGCCACTTTTAATGTCGCCGGTGCCGTAGTTTAAAATCAACCCCACACTACCCGGTATCACTAGAATCTTCTGTCTTCCTCTCCGATTTTCCTGTCGTCTACCTCTAACTAGCCTGACCTAAACGCACGCCATGCCGCATCACGATGGTCTTCCCTTAGTCTTCCAGTTTCTCGGGGAAGACATCCAGGCGGAGTCTCAAGAACATAAGGCGCTTTGGGACGATCTTGAACTGTCCTTGTGGGAAGACGCCGCGTCTGTCCCCGCTCCCGTTCCGGCTCCCGTCGCCCCAACTGCGCCAGCGCCCATCCTCGTGGCATTGATGGGCTGGGAGCTGCACATTGTCGCTGAGATGGATCCCACGGGGATCCACGAGGTTCCCACCGACTTTCACGAGCCCATGCACCTGCCAGCGCATGCGCCTGCGCGCGCACTGACGCGCACGCCCGTGCTGGTGCCCGTGCACCTACCAGCGCATGCGCCTGCGTGTGCACTAACATGCGCGCCCGTGCACACGAATGTCTCCGCTGTGCCGTTGACAGCGCCTGTCCCCGCGCGGGTGTCAGTGCCCTGCTACCTCTTGAGCACTGCGTTGGATTAACCCGAGGAGGAGAGGATGATGCAGTAAAGTAGCGTAAGTATTTCCATTAGTTTTTGAGAACCAAGGTATCAATCCAGTAGGAGATCACACACAAGTCCCTCGTACCTACACAAAACGATAGCAACTCGCAACCAACGCTTAGGGGTTGTAAATCCCTTCACGATCACTTACGAGAGTGAGATCTGATAGAGATAAGATTTTTGGTATTTTTGATAGATAGATGCAAAGTAAAAAGTAAAAGGCAAAGTAAAAACAAAACAAGTAAATAAAGTAACGGAGATTGATATGATGAGAATAGACCCGGGGGCCATAGGTTTCACTAGTGGCTTCTCTCAAGAGCATAAGTATTCTACGATGGGTGAACAAATTACTGTTGAGCAATTGATAGAAAAGCGAATAATTATGAGATTATCTAGGTATGATCATGTGTATAGGCATCACATCCAAAACAAGTAGATCGAAACGATTCTGCATCTACTACTATTACTCCACTCATCGACCACTATCCAGCATGCATCTAGAGTATTAAGTAAAACAGAGTAACGCTTTAAGCAAGAAGACATGATGTAGAGGGATAAATTCATGCAAAGATAACTCAATCATATATAAAAGAATTCAGAGAAGAATCAAATATTGTTCATAGATAAGTTGGATCATAAACCCACAATTCATCGGTCTCAACAAACACACCGCAAAAAAGAAGATTACATCGAATAGATCTCCACAAGAGAGGGGGAGAACATTGTATTGAGATCCAAAAAGAGAGAAGAAGCCATCTAGCTAATAACTATGGACCCGAAGGTCTGAAGTAAACTACTCACACTTCATCAAAGAGGCTATGGTGTTGATGTAGAAGCCCTCCGTGGTGGATGCCCTCTCTGGCAGAGCTCCGAAACAGGCCCCAAGATGGGATCTCGCGGATACAGAAGGTTGCGGCGGTGGAATTAGGTTTTTGGCTCCGTTTCTAATCTGACGGGGGTACGTAGGTATATATAGGAGGAAGGAGTACGTCGGTGGAGCAACAGAGGGGCCACGAGGCAGGGGGGCGCGCCCAGGGGGGGGGGGAGGGCGCCCTCCACCCTCGTGCCCGCCTCTGGCACTTCTTAGAGTAGGGTCCAAGTCTCCTGGATCACGTTCGGTGAGAAAATCACGTTCCCGAAGGTTTTATTCCGTTTGGACTCCGTTTGATATTCTGTTTCTTCGAAATACTGAAATAGGCAAAAAACAGCAATTCTGGGCTGGGCCTCCGGTTAATAGGTTAGTCCCAAAAATAATATAAAAGTGGAAAATAAAGCCCAATATAGTCCAAAACAGTAGACAAAGTAGCATGGAGTAATCAAAAATTATAGATACGTTGGAGATGTATCAAGCATCCCCAAGCTTAATTCCTGCTCATCCTCGAGTAGGTGAATGATAAAAAAGAACTTTTGATGCGGAGTGATACTTTGGCATAATTTCAATGTCAATCTTCTTAATTGTGATATGAATATTCAGGTCCGAAAGATTCAAGACAAAAGTTCATATTGACACGAAAATAATAATACTTCAAGCATACTAATCAAAGCAATCATGTCTTCTCAAAATAACATGGAAAAAGAAAGTTCATCCCTACAAAATCATATAGTCTGGCTATGCTCTATCTTCATCACACAAAGTATTTAATCATGCACAACCCCGATGACGAGCCAAGCAATTGTTTCATACTTTAGAAATCTCAAACTTTTTCAACTTTCACGCAATACATGAGCGTGAGCCATGGACATAGCACTGCAGGTGGAATAGAATGGTGGTTGTGGAGAAGACAAAAAGGGAGAAGATAGTCTCACATCAACTAGGCGTATCAACGGGCTATGGAGATGCCTATCAATAGATATCAATGTGAGTGAGTAGGGATTGCCATGCAATGGATGCACTAGAGCTATAAGTATATGAAAGCTCAACAAAAGAAACTAAGTGGGTTTGCATCCAACTTGCTTTCTCACGAAGACCTAGGGCACTTTTGAGGAAGCCCATCATTGGAATATACAATCCAAGCTCTATAATGAAAAATTCCCACTAGTATATGAAAGTGACAACATATGAGACTCTCTATCATGAAGATCATGGTGCTTATTTTGAAGCACAAGTGTGGAAAAAGGATAGTAGCATTGTCCCTTCTCTCTTTTTCTCTCATTTTTTTATTTGGCCTTTCCCTTTTTTATGGCCACTCCTTTTTTTTATTTGGGCCCTTTCTCATTTTTTTTGGCCACTCTTTTTTTTTCGTCTGGAGTCTCATCCCGACTTATGGGGGAATCATAGTCTCCATCATTCTTTCCTCACTGGGACAATGCTCTAATAATGATGATCATCACACTTTTATTTTTCTTACAACTCAACAATTACAACTCGATACTTAGAACAAGATATGACTCTATATGAATGCCTCTGGCGGTGTACTGGGATATGCAATGAATCATGAGCGACACGTATGAAAATTATGAAGGTGGCCTTGCCACAAATACAATGTCAACTACATGTTCATGCAAAAAGCAATATGACAAAAGTAATACATGTCATATGAACGGAATGGTAGAAAGTTGCATTGCAATATATCTCGGAATGGCTATGGAAATGCCATGATAGGTAGGTATGGTGGCTGTTTTGAGGAAGGTATATGGTGGGTGTATGATACCGGCGAAAAGTGCGCGGTATTAGAGAGGCTAGC
This sequence comes from Triticum dicoccoides, assembly GCF_002162155.2. Taxonomy (NCBI): domain Eukaryota; kingdom Viridiplantae; phylum Streptophyta; class Magnoliopsida; order Poales; family Poaceae; genus Triticum; species Triticum dicoccoides. The sequence goes on from NC_041383.1 coordinate 805,831,641, forward strand.
AGTGGCGGAAGGGTGAGAGTGCGTATAATCCATGGACTCAACATTGATCAAAAGAACTCATGCACTTATTGCAAAAATTTAGAAGTCATCAAAAACCAAAGCATTAAACGCATACTCCTAGGGGGATAGATTGGTAGGAAAAGACCATCGCTCGTCCCCGACTGCCACTCATAAGGAAGACAATCAATAAATAAAATCGTGCTCTGACTTTATCACAAGCGGTTCACCCTACCTGCATGCTACGGGAATCACAAACTTCAACACAAGCATTCTTTAAATTCATAATCACCCCAACTAGCATTACTTTGATATTATCACCTTTATATCTCAAAACAATTATCAAGCATCAAACTTATCTTAGTATTCAATGCACTCAAAAGAAAGTTTCACAAATCTTGAATACCAAGTATATTAACTTTAAGCAAATTACCATGCTATTAACGATTCTCAAAATAATCTAAGTGAAGCATGAGAGATCAATAGTTTCTTTAAAACAAATCCACCACCGTGCTCTAAGAGATTTAAGTGAAGTACTAGAGCAAAAATTATTACGCTCAAAAGATGTAAGTGAAGCACTATGAGCAAAACTATCAAGCTCAAAAGATATAAGTGAAGTACTATGAGCAAAACTATCAAGCTCAAAAGATATAAGTGAAGCACTATGAGCAAAACTATCAAGCTCAAAAGATATAAGTGAAGCACTTAGAGTATTCTAGCAAATTCCATATCATGTATGCCTCTCTCAAAAGGTGTGTACAGCAACGATGATTGTGGCAAACTAACAAGCAAAGACACAAATAATACAAGACGCTCCAAGCAAAACACATATCATGTAGTGAATAAAAATATAGCTCCAAGTAAATTACCGATGGAAGTAGACGAAAGAGGGGATGCCTTCCGGGGCATCCCCAAGCTTTGACTTTTTGGTGTCCTTGGATTATCTTGGGGGTGCCATGGGCATCCCCAAGCTTAGGCTCTTGCCACTCTTTGTTCCATAATCCATCAAAAGAATTCACCCAAAACTTGAAAACTTCACAACACAAAACTCAATAGAAATCTCATGAGCTCCGTTAGTGAAAGAAAACAAAAGAATACTTCAAGGTACTGTAATGAACTCATTCTTTATTTATATTGGTGTTAAACCTACTGTATTCCAACTTCCTTATGGTTTATAAACTAATTTATTAGCCATAGATGCATTGAAATAAGCAAACAACACACGAAAAACAGAATCTGTCAAAAACAGAACAGTCTGTAGAAATCTGTAACTAACGCAAACTTCTGGAACTCTAAAAATTCCAAACAAACTATTACGCACTAGACAATTTGTTTATTGAACAGCAGAAAAAATAATCAATGCAAAAGCACGTTCCTGTGATTTATTGAATGTTTTCTCGTGGGCGCAAAGTTTCTGTTTTTCAGCAGAATCAAATCAACTATCATCATAGCTTATCCTATAGGTTCTACTTGGCACAAACACTAATTAAAACACAAAACCACATCCAAACAGAAAGTAGAAATTTTTTTTAACACTAAACAGGAACAAAAACAAAGAACACAAAATAAAATTGGGTTGCCTCCCAACAAGCGCTATCGTTTAACGCCCCTAGCTAGGCATAAAAGCGAAGATAGATCTAAGTTTTGCCATCTTTGGTAGGCAATCCATAGGTGGCTCTCATGATAGATTCATATGGTAGTTTTATTTTCTTTCTAGGGAAGTGTTCCATACCCTTTCTCAAGGGAAATTGGAATCTAATATTCCCTTCCTTCATATCAATAATCGCACCAATCGCTCTAAGGAAAGGTCTACCAAGAATAATAGGACATGAAGGATTGCAATCTATATCAAGAACGATAAAATCTACGGGCACATAATTCCTATTGGCAACAATAAGAACATCATTAATTCTTCCCATAGGCTTTTTAATAGTGGAATCTGCAAGATGCAAATTTAGAGAGCAATCTTCAAAGTCACGGAAATGCAGCAAATCACACAAAGTTTTGGGAATAGTGGAGACACTAGCACCCAAATCACACAAAGCATGAAACTCATAATCTTTAATTTTAATTTTGATAGTAGGTTCCCACTCATCATAGAGTTTTCTAGGGATAGAAACTTTCAACTCAAGCTTTTCTTCATAAGATTGCATCAAGGCATCAACAATGTGTTCGGTAAAGGCCTTATTTTGACTATAAGCATGAGGAGAATCTAGCACGGATTGCAACAAGGAAATACAACCAATCAAAGAGCAATTTTCATAATTAAATTCCTTGAGATCCAAAATAGTGGGTTTAGCAACATCAAGATTTTTATTTCTTTCAATCCCACTTTCATCAATTTCATCATCAAGATCTAGAAACTCAGAATTCTTAGGACGCCTTCTAGGTAAAGGAAGATCATATTCAGATTCATCAAGATTCATATTGCAAAACAAGGATTTAATAGGGGATACATCAATAACTTTTAGATCTTCATCTTGATTTTCATAGGAATCGGAAGAACACGCTTTAATAAAGGCATCTTTGGAAGCACGCATCCTAGCGGTTCTTTCCTTGCACTCATCAATGGAAATTCTCATAGCTTTGAGAGACTCATTGATATCATGCTTAGGAGGAATAGATCTAAGCTTTAAAGAATCAATTTCAAGAGAAATTCTATCAACGTTCCTAGCCAAATCATCAACTTTAAGCAATTTTTCTTCAAGCAAGGCATTAAAATTCTTTTGTGAATTCATAAACTCTTTAACACTACTCTCAAATTAAGAGGGCATCTTATTAAAATTTCCATAAGAGTTGTTGTAGGAATTTCCATAATTATTAGAAGGATTACTAGGATAAGGCCTAGGATTAAAATTCCCTCTATACGCGTTATTTCCAAAACCTTGCTTCCAACAAAATTCACATCCATAGATTCATTATTATTCTCAATCAAAGTGGATAAAGGCATATCATTGGGATCAAGAGAAGTATTTTTAGTAGCAAACATCTTCATAAGTTCATCCATCTTTTCACTCAAAACATTGATTTCTTCTATAACATGCACTTTTTTACTAGAAGTTCTTTCAGTATGCCATTGAGAATAATTAGCCATCATATTATCTAGCAATTTGGTAGCATCCCCTAACGTAATTTCCATAAAAGTGCCTCCCGCGGCTGAATCTAAAATATTTCTAGAAGCAAAATTCAATCCGGCATAAAAGTTTTGTATGATCATCCATAAATTCAAACCATGAGTAGGGCAATTGCGAAGCATTGATTTCATTCTTTCCCAAGATTGGGCAACATGCTCATGATCAAGTTGTTTAAAATTCATGATATCGTTCCTAAGAGTGATAATCTTAGCGGGAGGAAAATACTTAGAGATAAAAGCATCTTTGCACTTGTTCCAAGAATCAATACTATTTTTAGGCAAGGATGAAAACCAAATTTTAGCACGATCTCTAAGTGAAAACGGAAATAAGTTTAATTTGACAATATTGTTATCCGTATCTTTCTTCTTTTGCATATCACACAAATCAAAAAAATTGTTTAGATGAATAGCGACATCTTCACTAGGAAGGCCGGCAAATTGATCTTTCATAACAAGATTCAGCAAAGCGGTATTGATTTCATAAGACTCATCATTATTAAGAGGAGCAATCGGAGTGCTAAGGAAATCATTATTATTGGTATTCGAGAAATCACACAATTTGGTATTATCTTGTGCCATGGCAACTAGTAATCCAACACACAAGCAAAGGCAAACGAGAAAAAGGGCAAAGAAGAAAGAGAGGATGAGATTGGGAAAGAGAGGGCGAATAAAACGGCAATGGTGAAGTGGGGGAGAGGAAAACGAGAGGAATATAATGTAATGCGAGAGATAGGGATTGTGATGGGTACTTGGTATAGTTGACTTTTGCACGAACTCCCTGGCAACGGTGCTAGAAATCCTTCTTGCTACCTCTTGAGCACCGTGTTGGATTTCCTTCAAGAGGAGAGGATGATGCAGTAAAGTAGTGTAAGTATTTCCCTCAGTTTTTGAGAACCAAGGTATCAATCCAGTAGGAGAGCACACACAAGTCCCTCGTACCTACACAAAATGATAGCAACTCGCAACCAACGCTTAGGGGTTGTCAATCCCTTCACGATCACTTACGAGAGTGAGATCTGATAGAGATAATATTTTTGGTATTTTTGATAGATAGATGCAAAGTAAAAAGTAAAAGGCAAAGTAAAAAACAAAACAAGTAAATAAAGTAATGGAGATTGATATGATGAGAATAGACCCGGGGGCCATAGGTTTCACTAGTGGCTTCTCTCAAGAGCATAAGTATTCTACGGTGGGTGAACAAATTACTGTTGAGCAATTGATAGAAAAGCGAATAATTATGAGATTATCTAGGTATGATCATGTGTATAGGCATCACGTCCAAAACAAGTAGATCGAAACGATTCTGCATCTACTACTATTACTCCACTCATCGACTGCTATCCAGCATGCATCTAGAGTATTAAGTAAAACAGAGTAACACTTTAAGCAAGATGACATGATGTAGAGGGATAAATTCATGCAATATGATAAAAACCCCATCTTGTTATCCTCGATGGCAACAATACAACACGTGCCTTGCAACTCTTTCTGTCACTAAGTAAGGACACTGCAAGATTGAACCCAAAGCTAAACACTTCTCCCATTGCAAGAACTACCAATCTAGTTGGCCAAACCAAACGGATAATTCAAAGAGACTTGCAAAGATAACTCAATCATACATAAAAGAATTCAGAGAAGAATCAAATATTGTTCATAGATAAGCTGGATCATAAACCCACAATTCATCAGTCTCAACAAACACACCGCAAAAAAGAAGATTACATCGAATAGATCTCCACAAGAGAGGAGGAGAACATTGTATTGAGATCCAAAAAGAGAGAAGAAGCCTTCTAGCTAATAACTATGGACCCGAAGGTCTGAAGTAAACTACTCACACTTCATCAGAGAGGCTATGGTGTTGATGTAGAAGCCCTCCGTGGTGGATGCCCTCTCCGGCGGAGCTCCGGAACAGGCCCCAAGATGGGATCTCACGGATACATAAGGTTGCGGCGGTGGAATTAGGTTTTTGGCTCCGTTTCTGATCTGACGGGGGTACGTAGGTATATATAGGAGGAAGGAGTACGTCGGTGGAGCAACAGAGGGGCCACGAGGCAGGGGGGCGCGCCCAGGGGGGAGGGCACGCCCTCCACCCTCGTGACCGCCTCTGGCACTTCTTGGAGTAGGGTCCAAGTCTCCTGGATCACGTTCGGTGAGAAAATCACGTTCCCGAAGGTTTTATTCTGTTTGGACTCCGTTTGATATTCTGTTTCTTCGAAATACTAAAATAGGAAAAAATCAGCAATTCTGGGCTGGGCCTTCGGTTAATAGGTTAGTCCCAAAAATAATATAAAAGTGAAAAATAAAGCCCAATATAGTCCAAAACAGTAGACAAAGTAGCATGGAGTAATTAAAAATTATAGATACGTTGGAGACGTATCATGCCCCCCTCAGCGGCATGGATGGCCGCCGTCGACCGCTTCCTTGCACCAACGCCAGCCGCCTCCTCCCACTAGTTGACTCGCTCCGAAGTCCAGAATATTTTGGCCTTCCTTGAAGCTAGGCCAACGTCTAGGAGTACGCCAACAACGGCGCAAGATGCCGTTGTCGCCGTCGGTCAGTGGCCCGACGACACACAGAGCACGGCAGAGGAGCCGCTTCCCACCGCAAGACGCCCCCGCCGCCGCCGCGTAATCTAAATTTTCCATGAAAAACGTTCGGATTGCATGCTTAAAATTCGAACGTTTATCATTTCCGTTTATTTTATATCGATCATCGTATAATTTAAAGTCAGAGTCAGACTGAACGAAATCTATTGTTTGATCGATCTAAAGTTCTGCTAGAGCCGTATCAAATTAAATATAAAGCATCATCAAGCCACATATATTCCTTGTCATCCAATGACCTAGATTGCTTCAATGTCGAGCGTTCAACACATTTAGCGTGCAGTTAATTTCATGCCAAACATTGTGCTAATCACTTAATAACATGCAAATAATATCCTACTTAATATCCGCATGCACTTAATATTCTTCCAAATTAACGTGCATCGTACGTACACACTGACTTGTGCTGCTAGTACGTGAAGTTGGTGCCGTAACTTGTGAACGCGTCCAGATATGGTCAACGGCAACATCGCCTGCAAGTTCTTCGTGTTTGCCCGTGCGTCTAAACACAGAAGGGGAGGAGAGAGAGAGAGAGCACACATGGAACCCACCGGTAAGTGAAGGCGAATAGTACTAAAAATAATATTACATGTTATCCATTAAATAGGCCGTGGTAATATAAAAACATTATGTGAACAAAGGGGGGGGGTATAACAAATATTGCTGTTCTACGTATGTTGCCTATTGACGTGCGGCTTGAAGGCCCTGGTCGCATGTTCGATCCGTGTCCTTTATTTTTTAATTTTTATATGGGTCCAAATTTGTTTCATGACATGTGGGCCCCTCGGTGTGTAGTTTGTAGCACTTTAATTTGTGGGTCGAAATTTGTTCCATTCCAAGTGGACCATCGGTGTGTAGTTTTGTAGCTTATTTATAATAATTAAAGAGAACAACAGAGTTTTTTGCAATGATACCATGGTGCGACGTTGAAGGCGAGAAAGGACATGCGAGAGAGCGATGACCGAGCCAGAGGGAAATCAACTAGGGGAGTTGCGGGGGTTGCAACGGTGTTTGGAGTAGTTGTGGGCCAAATGCTACGAAAATATAATCTAAACCAACCGGAATAAATGCCTAGACAAATTAATCCAAGGTTGGAGTACCCCTTGCAATGTAAATAGCTCCGTCTTTGCCAGGAATGGAGAGGTAGATTCAATGCGTGGAAGATACAATGTGAGAAAGCAAGGTCAATCGAGAGACATATAAATAGAGAGACAAAGTGAGTGTGGTCCGACATTCATTGAACAGATATATATGCTCTCGAGAGATATTGTCCAATTGAGCTTTTGGCAAGGGTGAGGGCTATAAGATAGAGCTTGAGAGATGATCCAGTCACAGGCGTGTAGATATATTTTGTGCGTGGGAGGAAGCAAGGTCAATCGATCACATAGGGTCGCCGTGCGATCGAAAGAGTGAGACGGGTTGGAGAGAGTGACCTAGATAGACAATGTGCGTGAGAGAGTATACAATGTGAATAGGTCGAATTGGGCTCAAACATGGTGATATATCGTTTTTGTCCCAG
>NC_041383.1:805839093-805859709 GCF_002162155.2 Triticum dicoccoides
AAGGCCCAAAGAGGGAGATATATCATTTGTGTGTGTGAAATAAAACGAGGTTAAACGAGACTCACATAAAGAGAGCAAGATTGAGCGAGTGTGGCCCGCCGTGCGGAAGAAAGAGTGAGACAGTCTCGAGGGAGTGACCTAGATAGACAACGTGCGTGCGTGCGCACGAGAGGTTGGGGGGGGGGCTAGATAGGCAATGCATGTATTTAGCGCGAGAGGGTTAGAGGGAGAGGGAGAGAGAGAGAGCTTGACATGGGGTGCAATGGTGTGTGTGTGAGGTAAATACATTTGGTAACAGAGTGGAAAAAGGGGTTGTGTAGTTGAGAGACTCAGAGATCAAAACATGGAGAGAAAGAATTAATGTGTGTTGGAAATCGATAGCTTCCTAAGGTGGTTAGGAGAGGAAGATTGATCGATACAGGAAGTATGTAGCATGTGTGCGTGGGGGAGGGGGCTAAAATCAACATTTGAATGTACATAGTACGAGACTTAATATCGATGTTTCAATTCGATGTACATTGTAAGATTTGAACTGAGGACCATGCACACGGGTATTATTTCGAATTCATGCCATACGAGGTTTCGAAAAGTTGACATTGACTCAATTTGTTGTACTATTTTGTAGGTCATATGTTTGAATCCATCCAAAAGTTTTCTCACTACCATGGTGTTCATCATATACATATGAATTTGTATTAAAAAGTAGCATGGATATAGTGAAATGCGAAATCCATGTTAGAATTGGAGATCGCTACGTGACACACACTCTAATTGAAATAACTAATTATGTGACACACACTCTAATCCACGTTAGCGTGGATACCGTTTCAATTTTTTTTTCAAATAACTCCTCACTAATTAATTTATAGTACTCCCTTTGTTCACTTTTATAAGACCTTGAAGACATTTCAGACAATGTGCAAAATAATTCATTTTAAGTTGTCTGAAATGACTTACAAAAGTGAACGGAGGGAGTATCTCGTTTCGAATGACTAATTGTTGCAAGGAAAACACGGGCATGGTAATACGTACAGATTCGTTTGCAAATGAAAGAAGATTCGTTTGCATTCTCAAATGTAGGCGCACCAGGCAGACCAGGGTCGTGTCGGGGTGGTCGCGTGTGTCGGACGGACGCATAGCACCCAGCCACCCACCCCTTCCCTCCCTCCCCCACTCCCCCCACAAAAAAGGACGACGACAAAATAAGTTCGCGCTTCCACGTTTCGGATTGAAATATCTGGCGGCCCCAATTCCAGCCCTGCAAAATCTCCCTTCTCCATCGTCCCCTTCCGCGCCCAGATTGCTCAAATCCCTAATTCGCCGCCAACCCAAGCAAAGTTCGAATCACACCTCGTCTCGTCTCTTTCCCCACCTCTGTGCCGGACGACGACGACGAAGACGACGGTCGCGCTTCACCACTGCACCGGAGCTACCTCATCTACGCCCTCGTCCACCGCATCGGGTGGTCCACCGACAATGTCGGCCACTGCAACCGACGCGCCTCACAGATACCGACTTCCACCGCATCAGGTGCGCTTCACCGACACCGTCTCCCAGATCATCTAGGCTACTTCCCTGAGCACATCGTCGCACCTCCGCACCTAAGGCCGTTGGGGCTTCACCAATGGTCTCGTGCACCGCATCGTAGCGCTCCGCTGCCACTCAAGATCTGCATCCGTGCGTGGCCAGCCAACGCCATCGCATCGCCCTCAACGGCTCTGAAGTGACCCACACTCTAGCTAGGCGAGCATGCCCAAACGCCGACCCGAAGTAGGTATCCACACATCACTCCCTTGTGCACTGTTCCGATGATGTTTGGATATCCTTTTACTGCTCTCTTAGCTTACACGCCTATGCAACTCAGACTTTAACTCTTATTTCTTCTAGAGATCTCGTCTGAAACAAGCAAATCCATGTTTTAGCGAAGCATGACGGCGCTATGGGATCTGGTACACATCCTGCACACCCGTATAACCTTGTAAGTATCTGTCCTCCGGTACAACATCAGGGTCGATTCCTCTTATTTGATCAACCATTCACCGTGTCAAAAATGCAGAGGAGGATGCAAAGAGCACAAGGCCTGCACATCCAAGCAAGTGGTAACATGGACTTGTACGTGGAACATCCCAAGCGCAAGTAGAGCTGCAGTGAGTCTGTACAACGAGCTAGAGTAAGTCCATGCATTTCATTTAATTCGTACTGGCATTCGTGTATGATTTGTGTGCAGTGGCGGACCCACGAATTCAAGTTACCAGGGGCAAACATTTAACTTAAAAAATATGAAGGCACTTGCACTCCGGAAATCAACATAACTTGAGAAATGTGAAGCTACATGCACTTTGAAAACCAGCTAATGATCCAAAGTAGTTCAGATTATAAACACTAAATGATGCAAGCACCAAAAAGCACAAAATGCAACATGGTGTACAACGACTACAAACATGGTCTGTACCTGCTTGAATTATTCGTTCTCTGGCTGAAAATATCGAAGTGTAATTGCACCTATAACTAGTGCGCAAACTGCATATCAATATATCTATCCTGCACAAGTATGCCAATAGTTTCAAACAACAGATTAGAAAAGTATTTATGCTATGTTATCATGATACGGGGACTTTCTGGTAGATGGCCTCGATGTTTCCTCAATATATGAAAATGCACTATAATTTGCTTGTCATCAATGCCTGCAAATCTCTATCTCTCTCAACATAGCCGATCATCATTCGACACTAAATCCTTCAATGAGCTTGCAAAATGCTTGCATTAGATCCCTCATTAGACACAATATGTTCATCACCAGGAGCATGTAAAATGTTTGCATCAAATCCTTCATTAGCAGTCTGTTCATTAGACACTTCAGGCTCAAGAACAACATGAGCTTGTATGTTTGCACCGGAAACTAGATGAGATACATCAGATTCAGTCAGTTCAGTATTGATTGGGGGAGTTATAAAATAAGTAGAAATTGGTTTCATTTTCTCATAGATTCCGTACATACAAGCAGCTTTACAACACCGTCAGGTTTACCTATTGGCCAGAAATTGAAGAGTTGAATTAGATATAATCAGGGATGTGATGTACCTGCTCGTTGTGCATGCTACTCTTGCAAGCTGGAAATGTCCGTTTGTGCAAGATTGATGCCATGCCCGTGCTGCCACCGCTGCCTCCCATGCAGGCTACACCCAGGGTTGGATCTTCATCTTCTTGTCCTTCCATTCGCTTGAAGCCCGGTGACCACCCTCCAACGAGGGCGCATGGAAGTGTTGTGTTGGCCTGTCCAGCGATGGCTAGGTTAGGAGCAAACCAGACTGGAGGCTGGAGCGAATGAATTGGGATTTTTCGTACTGTCGATCGATATGGGAGGCGCTCGTTTTGGCTGCGAGCCTGCTATAGGGCCTGCCTTGCACTGATGTTCTTGGCCCATCCAAATTGAAACATTTTTCTTCATTTTTTACATTGCCTGCTCGTGCGTTGGGACAAACAAAACTAGCCTGGGACAACCTAGACGACTCAAACTAGGTGCACACTTTCCAGCCACCTAAGGCGGCTGCCCATACCAGCCCCTATGGTGGCGTTGCCCCTTTTTGCGTGTATGATTGGGTAGTGAAAAATATTCCAGTGGCGCTTTTGATTTACCCACAGAATGGTTGAATTGCTTGTTTCTATGAACTGAGTTCGCCAATAATGTGAAGGATGCCAGTCTTTTCATCCTATTGTAGATTGCGTAGATCTCGATATGCCAATAGTAATCACATGAAATATACAGTAAAAGCCAGTGTGATGTGTGTGGCTACAACTAGTCTGACTACACGTCCTCATATAACATATCAAGGATGCACCATCTTACCAGATTAACCATTCGACTTACCAATGCAGTGTGGGAAGAAAGAAGTATTGGGACTGCGTATCCAAGAAATTGATGCCATGGACTCCTTCGTACAACCTTTAAGCGAAAAAGAAGTTGCAGTGTGCCTGTACAAAGAAGTAGCGTAAGTTCAGTTACCTGCTTCTCGGAATTTTAGTTAGCCACTTATTGCAAAATTGTTCACTTACGTTGCTTGGCTTAAATTAGTTTGCTACTCATTACATAATGCCATAGCCTGTTAATCCTATTGTAGACTGCGCCTATCTATGTGTTTGATACTTACTGTTAAGAATTACTTGTTTGCATTAAGTTAAATAGCTACTTGTTTGTTTAACTGCTTTGCTGCTACAACAGCGGGTTACAATGATGTTAATAACTACTTTTCAGCATCCAACTGAAACTCTTTAATTCCTTGTTTGTTTAACTAGTTTGCTGTTATAACACCCAGTTGAGATGTTTTGCTAACTTCAACTTTTCTGAATCCAATCGGAACTTTAATGGCAAAACAGGTTAGCCCAAGATCAAAGAGCAAGGTCCCCACGGACGTTGCATCATCCCACAGCAGTGGCACCGGCCCAATCGTGCATTATGAATTGCCAACTGCTGATGCTCTGGAGGCTAAACTAGTGGTAGAAAGAGATTCTGCTTCTGCACTTAGAGATGAAGTTGACATGTTGAGGAAGCAAACAACACAATTGCAAGCAGTACTCAAGACAACCATTAAATATTTGGTGGATTTCAAATCAAAGCAAGGTGAGACTAACCACATTGTTAAGGTCCTGAAGGAAAAAAGCAAATTAAATTTCCACTTGGTAAATCATAGGTGAAATGTTCTTTCCATCGTTGAATAACCTTTGTGTTGTTTGTTCATGTAATCAATCGAACCATTTGTTTTAGAGATCATGTAATAATTGTTTTTGTTTTTTGTTTTTTGGTTTGTAATTTTATTTGAACACAAGTTTGTATTAATTGATAAGACTCGGAGACATTTCATTTGGATTGCTGTGCCAGACCTACAAATATGCCAATCGGGCTAAATGTGCATTCAACAATAATAGTAGTATAGATGGACCATAAGTGGCACACATCGGAAAGGGCCAAGATGCCGGCTAAAAAGGATGCTATTGTAGCAAAAAAAAGTACAGCGGCCTGGCTTATGTATGTTAGTTGATATTATTGATCCATATACTCTATAAGTGTTTATATGTCTGTTAGTTCTGTACATTCTTGGTTGATTGACTTGGTATTTGAATCTTGATACATCACTTGTGTACATATCTAAATGGGAGTACACATTATGCTGCGTGTGACATTTGAGTTGGACAAGAAGTGTTCCAAATATTCGAATTCACCTTAAACTGGATTCTAGTCCTCAATGTAAGTCAGTCCTTCTAAAGCCTTTATCCTCAACTGTTGTTTGATTTGCTCATACTCCCTATCATTTACTGCTGTTTAGTTTACTGTTTCTACCAAAATGCATGTTCGCAAGAACCGAAAGTTCTAAGTTTTACTTGTAAAACCAAATTCCTTATTCATACCATGCACATTACTCAATACTCCCTATATATATGCTTGTTTTTGTGGATCTATAATCTAGTGTGTGGTCAAGCAGCCCACATTTGCGCCTTGTCATCTCCTATTTTATCTTACTGATGTGGATGCTGATATGAACAACATGCCATGCACATTAACCAAAATAGATACAATGATTTTCTTTGCCCTTCATCTATGCTTGTTGTGTTGACATGGTAATCCAGTAGTGTGGTGAAGCTCCCTGCATTGTGAACAATGCCAAATTATGCTACTGATATTTTGAACTTACTCTTTATTTTCTAATTTGAAATTGGATGGACTTGACAGCACAATTAACATCTTTGTTTATACACGTGCAAAACCTGTCATCTCTCTGCTTTGTTTCAGGGTGATACGCCTGATGGCATGCACAAGTCTGCTGAAGGCTGTGAGACAAACCCAACATATTTTGCAGCAAATAAGGCAAAACATCTTGAAGATAGTGAGACAACCCCAAAGTCTTGTCTTGATGCAGTGTTCAAGTTACTTGAGACTAGCAGTCAGACAAGCTCACAGAATTCGTTGTCTGAATCAGTTCGACTTCTTCAGTCGCAAGTTCTAGCAGAAAGGCATTCTGCAACTCAACTTCGACATAAAGTCCTATCTCTAAGAAAGATTGCGGAGAACACCAATGAGAACCTCATCGCTGAACAGCTACACCTGGAAGCTATGACCGGCATGCTAGGCCGGTCTCACAGCCTTGCTCAGCAGCTTGCGCAGCAGCTTGCGCAGCAGTTCCCCCACAAGGCTAAACTTTCTTGAACTGTCTTGGAAGTGATCTCGGTTCATTAGTATTTTGTTATGCTGCAATGGTGCCCAGTTTTTGTAATCTGCTTCTTCGTTGCGCTTTATGATCACTGATGGCGAACTTCGATGCCCAGTGGATGTAATATACCATAAATCTAGTATTGCATAGTGTAGGTTTATTCTTAGTTACTATGCCGTAATTTCTTTATTGGATGAGTAGGTTTGTTCTTAATTCCTACTAGTTACTGCCATCATTCACTATCTGAAAAAATCAGATGTAGTCGACCAGGCCGAAACATTTGCCTCTAACGGGCCTGGTTTTTAGCGGGCCACAATTGGGCCGGCCTGCATCTTTCTTGGGCCCGAATGATTGGGGCCTTCATACTTTGCGCCAAGCCCACAACTTACACCGACCTATATTTTAGTTGGGCCTTTTGTGGACCCGCCACTTAGTTTGGCCCAGGTAGTGTTGGGCCATTAACACGCTGAATATTGTACTGGCCTGTTACGGCCTAGATGAAACCATGGGCCTTTAGCATGCCGAAATGCATGTTGGGCCTCAATTTTCCCTAGTCGTCGACGGGCCTTCAGTAGGCTGAAATGTAGACCGGGCCTTTTTGGGCCCAGTTATATGATGGGCCATTACCAGGCCGAAACATATCTCGGGCCTTTGTTGGCCCACTGATACCATGGGCCTTTAAGAGGCCGAAAGCTTAGTACATGCATCAACGGGCCGAATTATGCGACATGCCTTTAACAGGCCCAAAGTCACATTGGGCTTAACTGTTGCCACCATTATCACGGGCCGTTAGTGGGCCCAATGTTCGGTCGGGCCATATATGGCCCATGGGCAGCACGGGCCATTCCCACGCCGAAAGTCACACCGGGCTGAAATGGGCCCATGTCTACATCGGGCCTCTAATAGGCCAAAAGTCACTGGGCTGTAATTGGGCCCAAACATTAGGCGAACAATTAACGGGCCAGATCTGGCTTTAGGCCGTAAATGGGCCCAAATATTCGGCGAACAATTAACGTGACAGATCTAGCTTCGGGCCTTAAATGAGCCTTTATTAAGTAGGCCGTTATTGGGCTGGCCCACTAGTACCTGAGTAAGTACTATGGGCCTTTGGCTGGGCCGGCCTTTTTAACCTATATGGGCCTCTGTTGGGCCCAACCATGTGTCGACGTATCATAGGCATGTCTCCTCCAATGGACGGGCGACATCTGGCCCAATGACGAGCTGACAAGTGTTCCCTCCGGCCAATCAGAATTTTACACGTGGAAATTTCCCATTGGTCCCGGCTGTTAACGGGTTATCGGATCCAAAAGCGGACCCAATAGCTTAACGGCGTTCCATTACGGTGGATAACACGTGTCATTCACACTTGACGAAAGCACTTATGTGACGCGCGATTTATCGTCATGGAAGTGGACACTTCCGTGATGATAATTTTGGTAATGTCGTGGAACACTTCTACGACAGCACAGGTATGACTATCTTGATTCTGTCATAAAATTGTCATGGATGTACATGCATGACAAAAAACACGACCTACTGTTACGAACACGTATCATCATGGAAGTGTATTTTTTTTGTAGTGCATATCACAGTTTCCCTATATCTCAAAAACTTATCAAAACTCAACAAGAACTCATGAGATAAGTTAGTATAAATCAGTGCAAAACCTTATCATTCTCTACTTTAGCAAATTATTAATATTATTATTCAACTTTTCATACTAAATACCTCTGCATATTTAATGCTCCTATCCTCAAATAGAATCATTAAACAAGCAAACATATGCAAACATAACAGCAATCTGCCAAAACAGTACAGTCTGTAAAGAATGCAAGATTCATCATACTTTGCTAACTCCACAAATTATGATAAAAATACTACACTATAGAGTATTTATCAGAGCTTATTTTGCAAAATGTTTCAACAATTTATCATATCCCGACTTTTCTAGGGATTTTTTGCAACATCGATAAACTTTCTGTTTTGAAACAGCAACAAGTATACTTGCAAAATAAGCATGGCAAAGGCTAGCATTGTCACTTTTATTGAAATAAAAGATGCAAAACATTATTCTAAATAACAGCAAGAAAATCTTAACAAAATAAATTCACGCTCCAAGTAAAACTCAAATCATGTGACGAATGAAAACATAGCTCCAAGTGAGGTTACCGATAATGTTGAAGACAAAAGAAGGGATGCCTTCCGGGGCATCCCCAAGCTTAGTTGCTTGGATTTTCCTTGAATATTAAGTTGGGGTGCCTTGGGCATCCCCAATATTAGGGTTTTGTCACTCCTTATTCTCCTCATATCGACATCTCACCCAAAACTTGAAAACTTCAATCACACAAAACTTAACGGGACTTCATGAGATAGGTTAGTATGATAAAGAGCAAGCCATTTCACTTTGGTACTGTCAAAGACAAGATTCATAATTGTTTCCACACAATGCCTACTGTAGGATATCATTTCTACAATTTATATTGAGCAATATAAGCCACAGAAACTAGAAAACAAGCAAACTATGCATTGAAAACAGAATCTGTCAAAAACAGAACAATCTGTAGTAATCTGTACTCAAACCATACTTCTGCTACTGCGAAAATTATGACCACATGAGAAATTTGTATATTAATCTTCTGCAAAAAGAATCAATTCAAAAGCACTCTTCTATAAAAAATGATGGTTGTTTTCGTGAGCACAAAAGTTTCCGTTTTTCAGCAAGATCAAAGCAATTATCACCCAACATGATCCTAAAGGATTTACTTGGCACTTTATTGAAACAAAAGCAATAAAACATGATTACTACAGTAGCATAATCATGTGAACACTCAAAAACAGTAGATAAAAGTGTTGGGTTGTCTCCCAACAAGCGCTTTTCTTTAACGCCTTTTAGCTATAGGCATGATGGTTTCAATGATGCTCACATAAAAGATAAAAGTTGAAACATAAGAGAAGCATCATAAATCATAATTTCCTCTCTCATAATAATTTTCAGTAGCATCATGAATAGATTCATCCATATAACCATCACATAAGGCATCATTTTCATGATCCAAAAGCATAGAAGATTTATCACTCTTTATGGCATACATGTCATCATAATAATCATCATAAGTAGCAACCTTGTTCTCATCATAGCCAATAGAAACCTATTCCAAAATAGTGGACGTATCACTAAATAAAGTCATGACCTCTCCAAATACACTTTAATAAATATTGTAATAAGATTCAACACCCTCCAAAATAGTGGGATCACTACTACCTAGAGTTGACACTCTTCCAAACCTACTTTCATCATTGTAATCATCATAAATAGGAGGCATTCTATCATCATAATAAATTTTCTTATCGAAAGTAGAAGGAATCAAAGGATCCTATTCATTATTTAAAGAATCCCCAAGCTTGGGGCAAGAATTATTTTTAGCAAATAAATCTTCAAACATTTCATACTCATCAAACATAGCACCCCCAAGCTTGTGCTTTTGCATATCATCATAATCATTCTTATCAATAGAATGAATGGCACCAATGGTATAGCAAACATTATTATCATATTCTTCCAATCAAGTGCGAAAAAGATCTTCAAGGTCATAAGAGACATCATTATCTTCCCAATCATAATCATCACAACAAGAAGTAGGCATCACAAAATCATACTCAATATCATCATCCTCCATAAACATATTTGATTCACTTTCATGAGGCACAATGGTTATAGGAGCAATATTACTTGGGAGAGTTACCTTTTTACCTCTACTTTTCTTCTTTTCTTTTTCTTCTTCACCACCTCACGTGTGGGTTTAATCAATTTTTTCGAGCTTCTTATTGAAGAGATTGATTGGATAGGAAGCTCCTCATTACCTGATTCATCATAAGAAACACTAGGGGGATATTGGGAAATATTTTCCCATTCATTAGTACTCTCTTCAAATTATATTTGTTTTCTTTTCTTTAGATAGTTGGCAATGTAAGGATTTTCAATGCAATTTACAGCACAAAACATATAAATTTCCTCTAGATCAAAATCAAGAACTCTTTCAAGGGCAAATTCTGGAATATCCTTAGTTATACGTTTCATTTCTTCTGTCACATACGTAGTTCTGGTTTGCTCTAGGCTAACTAGTCATGTGTGCATCATGTTTAAATTTCAATGAATTTGAAATGGGGACATGTGAAAGCCTCAGAAATCATTTCCGAAAATGACCAAGATACAAATTGCTTAAAATAGGTCCAAGAAAATGTTCATGTTTCTCTATGAAAATATTGGCCAGAAGTAAAATTCAATCCAATATTTTTAGGAGCTCATAACTATTTGCATTGGATTTATATTTGCTATATATCGAATATGTGTCCAATAATTCAGAGAAATTGTGAGGGGCTTTGGAATATTCCTTTTAGTCCCTGCAAAATTATCAGAAGAAAGCAAAATGGTTTAGTGCTTAAAACTAAATCAAAACAAATAACATAAGACAGAAATAAAAAGGCCTCTTACCTGGGCCACTTACCTGGCCCAGCTCCTCCAGTAGCCCAGCCCACCAGGCCGAAGCGGCTGTCTTCAACCTTTGCCAGTAGGCCGAGGCGTGTCGACGCGCGCGCGCCCGAGGCCTCCACCTCCTGCCTGCCTGCCGCCTCCCCGACGCGTCTGGACGACGCCACGTGCCACCCCAGTCCCTCTCTCCCATTCCCTCGCCTTTCCCCATCTCTCCGCAGCACGCCCGAACACCCCGCTGCACGCCGACGAGCACCACCGCCGCCACGGCCATCCCGTAGCCAAACCACCATGACCAATAGCTCCGCAAGGGCGCGAAGCATCTTTGCGACGAGCCACGCAAGCCGGGTTTCACTGCAACACCACTATCGATGCCTTCTTCAACCTCGGGACCGCCGGCCATCTCCGTCAAACTCATCGGATCCGGATCGTCCCTGACCTCGCCGAGCGTCCCCTCGTAATCATTGTGAGCCCCTGACCACTTACCCCCTGCTCCCCTCGTCGAATTCATGCCGCAGCCATCGATCCCCGTCATGCCAGAAGCTCACCGCTGCCCGGCCTTGTCGGTGTCGTGGCCTGAGCTCGAACAGGTCGCGCTCGTGCACCTCACCGAGCTCCTGGTGACCCCAGGAGGCCGCGCAGCACTTTACTTCACTGGCCGTGCTCCGCAACACCGTTTTCGCCGAGGTCCGAACTCCGGCCACCGCCGCGAGCTCCATTCCGGCAATCTCCGGGCACCCCAGCTCCATCTGTCGCCACCTCTGGATGTGCCGCACCTTCACCTACCTGTAGACGGAAACCACGCGCAAAATCGAGCCTTGTAGCAGTTTTCCGGCGCGTTGCCGCCGCGGGTTTGGTCGCCACTGGCGGAACTCCGGCGATAGCTGACATGGCGGGGTGATTTGCGCTAATCCTCGCAGCTGGACCCCACATAGTCACTGACAGCGGGCCCCGCAGCGGGTCAAAGTCCAAGTCAACACGGGGTTAACCTTTGTCTCACTGATTAGTGGGCCCCGCTTGTAAGGTTCGACCCTGGCTTGCCATTGACTCGCTAACGTCACGCTGACGTCAAGCTGATGCAGTAAATATTTTCTAGAATTTAAAAGAAATCAGGAATGATTTATAAATTCCAGAAAATGCCCAAAACTTCTAAAATTCATATAAATTCAACCGTAACTCAGAATGAAATAATTTATATATGAAAAATGATCAGAAAAATCCAATCTAACCATCTGTACCATTTTCATGCATGTTAGAACAATTTATGTCTGCTGTTTAGGACAATTCAATTAAATGGCATTTAAGAGATCACATATGGAGTTTGAAGTTGAACCTAGTGTTCAAACCAACTTCATTTAACCTGTTGCCAGTTGCATTAGCTCAAATCACAGCATATTGACATGTCATGATCATGCATCATATTCTGCATTGCATTGATTGTGTTATTCCTTGTTTGCCGGTGTTTGTCCCCTCTCGGTAGACGTGGTTCTGATGATGAGATCGATGACACCGATGAAGAGCTATACTATCTTCAGAAGTGCCAGGCAAGCAAAACCCCCTTGTTCATTCCGATACAATCCCACTCTCTCGCTCCTGCTCTCTTTTACTGCATTAGGACAACAACGACTCATGTGTTACTTGCTGTGGTAGATGAACCCCTTTTCCTCTGCATGACATGTCATTGCCACAGTAAATAGATGAAACCCACTAGCATGCGTAGGAGTTGTTTGAGCCCTGATGTGCCTACTCATTCATGTTTGTTGTCATGCCTGCTACTGCTTAGAGTTGAGTCAGGTCTGATTCATCGGGGATGAATTGGAATGGTATTGAACATGTCCTACTATGTGAGAGCTAAGTGTGTGAACACGATTTGGTAAAGGTAGCGGTGAGAGTCCATGTAGGAGTACATGGTGGGTTGTCTCATTGAAACCGTCCTCAGGAACTAAGTTCTGTGTTTGTGATCCATGAACAGTTACTACCACACATTGGGTTCTGGTAACTCGACCCCTCTCGACTTATTAATCAACATGATCTTTGTCCAGGAGTTGCAACTAGTTTCTGGTGTTTGTAGGTAGTGTTAGTAGTCTACCAAGTGGCACCCTGTACAGGTGGGCTTGGGACAGACTAGGCACCCTGGCACGGTGTACCAAGCATAGATCCACCCGTCAAGGTGGGCTTGGGAACCCTGCACACATCGTTTGGGGCCGTGAGCGACACCCCGTCTGGATCTCCTTATGGATGGAACCGGAATAGGCGATAAACCTGGACGAGAGACTTGTGTGGTTAGTCAGGACGTGGCCGACACCCTCGCTGGGCTTCCACTTGAAGGTTGCCGAGTACATGTCGTGTAAACGACGGTAAGTGGTGAGAGCGTGTGTGAAGAAGTACACCCCTGCAGGGTTAATATGATCTATTCGAATAGCCGCGTCCGCGGTAATGGGTTGCCTGTACAGTTAATAGATAACTTGAAGTGGATACTTTAAAATGCGCAAGATAAGCGTGAGTGCTATGGATGGTTTTCTCGTAGGGATATGGGAGAGGATCCATAGTGGTGTATTGATATGGTGAATATGTGGACTCGTGTGCGCCACCTCAAAAGAGTTACTTGCAGTCGTAGTTTAGGATAGCCACCGAGTCAAAGCTGGCTTGCTGCAGTTAAACCCCACCCACCCCTTTGTTGATAATGGTGCATATGTAGTTAGTTCTGATGTAAGTCTTGCTGGGTACAGTTGTACTCACGTTGCTTAACTTATGTTTTTGCAGAGAGACTTCTGTCTAGCTAGTAGTTCCATGTGGACTTCGATGTTTAGCTTGTTACCTCAGCTACGATCTTGTGCCCTTGGCAGGATCTTGTAGATAGTCAGGCTTCTCAGCCTTTTTCATTTGTAGATGTCTGTACTCAGACATGTTAAGCTTCCACTTGTGCTTTGACTTATATGGTCTGAATGTTGGGTCATGAGACCATGTTTGTAATATCTCGCTCCTCGAAGCCTATTGAATAAAGTACTTGAGTTGTAGAGCCATGTTGTGATGCCATGTTGTATTTGCACATATCAAGCATATTGTGTGTATGTTATTGAAATGCTTGGTATGTGTGGGATCTGACTATCTAGTTGTTTATCCTTGGTAGCCTCTCTTACCGGGAAATGTCTCCTAGTGCTTCCACTGAGCCCTGGTAGCTTGCTACTGCTCCGGAACACCTAGGCTGGCCGGAATGTGTCCTTCTTCGTTCCTGTGTCTGTCCCTTCAGGGACATGTCACGCGGTGTCTACCGGAGTCCTGTTAGCCCAGCTGCTACAGCCCGGATTCACTCACTGATGACCGACACGTTCGTTGCTGGGTCATGTATGCCTGTCTCTGTAAGTTAGTGCCACTTTGGGTTTACGACTAGCCATGTCAGCCCGGGTTCTTTGTCATATGGATGCTAGCAACACTATCATATACGTGAGCCAAAAGGGGCAAACGGTCCCGGGCCTGGTTAGGAGACACCCGTGGGGATACCGTGCGTGAGGCCGCAAAGTGATATGAGGTGTTACATGCTAGATCGGTGTGGCATAGGATCGGGGTCCTGACATCTTCATACCCCAAATGAAGGCTAAGCTCTTTATGATTCTCAAGGGTAATCAAGTTATCACAACTTTTGGACATGATTTGATCATGAAACAAATGGCATTGGAGTTTTATATGACCACGTTCGTTGCAAAGTTCACAAGGATGGCGAAAAATATTAAATCTTTCAGCACAAATATCTAGCCTCTCTTGCAACCATTTTGTTTCTAAATATTTATGCTTCTTACAAAATATATCTTCCCTTTTTGGTGTCTGTGTGCACTCCCAATATACTCTGCAAAAATTGACATCCTGGTAGGAGACACCACTATCATGGCTAGCGCCATCATCATTAACCTCATGGATATTCAAAGAATTCATACTAATAGCATTGCAAACATGCTCATCATTTATGCCAATCATTTTATTAAATTCTTCTTCTAACAATTGAGCACAACTTTTTGATCCATCATTTTCAGGAAAGATATTATAAAGATGATCAATAATATGATGCAACCTCAATTCCATTTTTTTGTTGTTTTCTTTTATAAACCAAACTACTGATAAAACAAGAAACTAAAAGATTCGATTGCAAGATCTAAAGATATACCTTCAAGAACTCACCTCCCCGGCAACGGCGCTAGAAAAGAGCTTGATTTCTACTATGCAACTTTATTCTTGTAGACACGTGTTGGGCCTCCAAGCGCACAGTTCTGCAGGACAGTAGAAATTTTCCCTCAAGTGGATGACCTAAGGTTTATCAATTCGTGGGAGGCGTAGGATGAATATAGTCTCTCACAAGCAACCCTGCAATCAAATACAAGAAATCTCTTGTGTCCCCAACACACCCAACAGAATGGCAAATTGTATAGGTGCACTAGTTCGGCAAAGAGATATTGATAAAAGTGTAGTATGGATAGTAGATATGAGTCTTTGTAGTGCGAACAATAAAAAACATCAAGGTAGTAAATAGTAAAACGGATCACAAACGATATTGCAATAATGGAAAATGAGGCCTAGGGTGCATACTTTCACTAGTGCAATCTATCAACAATGCTAACATAGTTCGATCATACGATTATCCCTCATAGTGCGATGAAGAATCACTCTAAAGTTCCTATCTAGCGGAGAACATAAGAATAAATTGTTTGGAGGGTATGAAACCACCTCAAAGCTAGTCTTTCCGTTCGATCTATTCAAGAGTTCATACGAAAATAACACAAAGCTATTCTTTCCGTTTGATCTATCCTAGAGTTTGTACTAAAATAACACCAAAGCAAATTCATATTCATAATACTCAATCCAACACAATGTACTTCAAAGAGTGCCCCAAGATTTCTACCGGAGAAACAAAAGACAAGAACATGCATCAACCCCTATGCATAGATTACCCCAATGTCACCGCGGGAATCCGCGAGTTGAGTGCCAAAACATATATCAAGTGAATCAATACGATACCCCATTGTCACCACGAGTATTAAATTGCAAGACATATATCAAGTGTTCTTAAATCCATAAAAGTATTCAATCCAATAACAACGAAAAATCTCAAAGGGAAAAACTCAATTCATCACAACAAGATAGAGAGGGGAAAACACCATATGATCCGACTATATTAACAAAGCCCGCGATACATCAAGATCGTGACATCTCAAAAACACAAGAGAGAGAGAGAGAGGGAGAGAGAGAGATTAAACACATAACTACTGGTACAAACCCTCAGCCCCGAGGGTGGACTACTCCCTCCTCATTGTGGTGGCCATCGGGATGATCAAGATGGCCACCGGTGATGATTTCCCTCTCCGGCAGGGTGCCAGAACGGGGTCTAGATTGGATCCCGTGGATAAGAGGCCTTGCAGCGGCGGAACTTCAGATCTAGGGCTACCCCGAAGGGTTTCAGAATATTTGGGAATTTATAGTGCAAAGAAGGGGTATGGGAGGCCACCGAGGTGGGCACAACCCACCTCAGCGCGCCTGGGGGGCCACTTGCACCCTGGTGGGTTGTGCCCCCCTCGGGGCACCCCCAGGTGCTTCTTTGGCCCATTGTTGGTCTTCTGGTCCATAAAAAATCTCCGAAAAGTTATGCGGTGTTTGGTATCCATTTGATATTGATTTCCTGCAATGTAGAAAACAAGCAAAAAACAGCAACTGGCACTAGGCACTGGGTCAATAGGTTAGTCCCAAAAAAGGATATAAAGTTGCTATAAAATGATTGTAAAACATCCAAGAATGATAATATATTAGCATGAATACTTCATAAATTATAGATATGTTGGAGACGTATCAGTTACTCGCTGATTTGAGGATCGTTTATGACCGCATGTCCTCAAGGAGAAGAACAACACATTGTCCCAGGAGCTCGAGACAAGCCGGACACAGCTAAATGCCGCTGTCATAGAGCTTGAAGAAATGAAGAGTGCCCCAATGACCGGGGGAAAAGATAAAAAACTGGAAGAGGAACTGAAGAAGCAGGCCAAAGAGATAAAGAGCTTAAAGGGTCAACTCTTGGATGCGCAACAGGAGAACCAAAAGCCAAAGGGCGGCATATTCGGTTTGTCTCTTGAACCATCCGAAGTACTGATATAATCATATAATACGGAATGTTATAATTCGGTTCATACATGTCTGTTAACTGGCCTCCAAGAAGAGGAAGTGTCCGGGCTTCAAAGCGATGTTCTAAAAGAACTGTTAAAGTTGCACGAGCGTGCCCAGAAAGCCATGAAGAATATGGCCAAAGCCTTATGGCCTTCCGATGCCCCTCCAGAAAGTATGGAGGGGTTGGCAGACCTGTTCAAGGGTGCTCGGCGTCGCTTTGAGCTGCTGAAGACGTCCGCATGCTAGGAAGCTAGGTGCCTGAGAGGCATGGGCCATGCTGAAGAAATGCTACACCAGACTCGATCCGAATCATATGGCTCGAGTTGGACCTCAGGGACCAGATGGAAATGCTACACCAAGCTGATGTGCGGCAAAACGCACTCTCTCTGCATCTGTGCATCCTGAAGTGGTCAGCTCCCTTCCAATCTTGCGGAGCCAATCATCTAAAACAATCGGCTCGGTGCTACTAGAGAACACCGGCAGATTCAGTCTTAAGAAACGAGCTAGGTGATCAATAGGTGGTGGTGGTGGTGGGTTGTTGTTGCCTTGGTTCTGATTCTGGACTAAAGGCTACATCAGGGTATTCTGCTGCTGGATCAACTGAGTGAGCTCCGGTGGGAAGGCAAATCCATTGTCGCGTCTCAGAGGCATCTGATGGGTTAGAAGGGGAGAGAAAACAGAATAGAATTGGGGTCTAAGAGAAATTCACTACCCATAATGCTCATGAGACAAACACAATCAATATCACTTCAATCAATAGCACACAAGTCACACAAAAACAAAACGGTCTAACCTATACTACAAACTCGATCGTTGCAACTACTTGGAGGGAAAATACTACTAATTACAATGGTGGTCGTCTAGAATTTTTCATCAGAAGTAGACTCCATAACATCCGCTCCAACTTCATCCTCGTAGTCATCATCGCTATCAGGGTCGGAGTCGGTGTCGTCAAGGATGATGTAGTCTCCTGGCTGGTTATCCTTCTTTGGTGCCGGGTCTCCCATGAATAATCCTAGCTTCCTTGTCAGGTCGTCATTATTTTCCACCAATATAGCAATCTCCTCCTCGTATCCATCGCGCGTAGACTTGATCTCCTCTTCCAGCTCATGGTTCCTCCTCACCAGTTTCTTGATCTTCTTGATGTGGATAATTTATTGATTCTCTTTTCGACGAATATGATCTCCCATCTCTTGAATGTATGCTGCAATTGATCCATCCCTCCTGGTATGAATCCTCTCCCATTTGTCATCTCGGCAGCCACATATTT
This sequence comes from Triticum dicoccoides, assembly GCF_002162155.2. NCBI lineage: Eukaryota > Viridiplantae > Streptophyta > Magnoliopsida > Poales > Poaceae > Triticum > Triticum dicoccoides. The sequence continues at coordinate 805,857,200 of NC_041383.1, forward strand.
GGTAAATGGTATTCTCTAGCTCCTTGTGATATACCTCACATATGCGTACAAAGGCGATATGTGTGACCATGCTCTTTCCAATACTCCATCTTGGTGCATCTAGGTATAAATCAATAGGCTCCGTTGTTGGCGCAAAGGTCCTCCCGGGTATCCAGACTTTGATCTTCCAGTGCTCCTCTTCCGGTACAGATGTTTAGAAAGTCCCTGTGAAGCTTGGTAATCCGATGTTCAGATACTTAGTGACTTCCTTCAAGTGCTTTCCGAAAGGGGTGTTGTCATACGGCTGAGTGAACCTGTTGCTGGGATCCGCCATCTATAGAGTAGAAAGCGGGGAGAATTAGAAATGAGTAAAGAAAATAAATCATGTGGCTCATTCTAGTGGTCGCGTCCTACAGTCAGCGTGTTCTCTGATACCATCTTGTAGCAACCAGACCTCAAACGGTCAAGTCTCTATGCATCAGTGTCATCCCTGGGTCGGTAATGCTGACATGCACAATACTCGAGGAATTATAACAGAGTTTGAATCACACACTTATTACATCGAGTCCTCATAAAGAGTATGATTACATCAATAAACCATGGCTGAAGGCCATCTAAACTAGATAACAGCGAAAGGCTTCGAAGGTAAATGATTCCATAAACTCCAACGGCATAGCTGAGTGCAAAACAACAACCTATCGCACCTTATTCATCGTCTGAGTAGTCTGCACCATAAAACATTGCAGCCCGAAAACGGGTCAGCACATGGAGTATGCTGGCATAGTCACATTGTAAAGCAATGATAGTGCAAGGACTATATCTACATGCAATATTTGGCTGGTGGAGGCTGTAAGTTTCATAGTTTTGCATAAAGCTAGTTTTTTTCTACAACAAAGGAATAAATTTATTTAACTACTCCCAGGTTGCCCATTATTTGAGAAGGTAACCCCAACTCAAATCCCAATTAAAAATATCATCATTAACCCAACATCTTAATTAACTAGAGTAACATGTTGAGATCACATCAATAGATTCAAGTACCAGATACTCAAGATGTCCATAACTGGGGACACGGCTAACCATGATTAGTTTATACACTCTGCAGAGGTTTGCGCACTTTTCCCCACAAGACTTGATCTCCTCCGTTGAATTTCTCGCACTTCATGATGTTTGAGAAACGGATGACCAAAGCACATTCTTTCAGAAGCGTTAGCACCTTACGATGGATAGACAGTACCACCTACATCCCCTACATCTGCTAGTCTACCCTGTAAGAGGTCACACGACTTACTCAACTATGCCACAGCCCCTAATGGCATGTGGCTGCACACAAAAGTTTCTAGCATGAATAATCTTATGATCCCTTTGAGCCTAGGTGGCGGTCCATATGATAATCACACAGTAAACCCGGGATTTCCAAAAAACAAACAACACTGGGTTCCCCAGGTGCCTCAATCAACCCAGATGTGTATTAAGTTGCCACCTTAATGTAAACCTTAATTAAAATAACTCTCAAACCTCCATGTGTGAATCTCGATCCAATCCCCATCTACGAGCATGGCTAAGCAATAATAAGCATAACGTATATTCTCAGGGTGATCAAAAGTTATTAGGTTCCTACCTCAAGTACTACAACCAAACCACACCTTCCCAATCCTACCAATGCAAGTATGTGTGGGGCAGAACTAATGCATAGTAAAAACTGGGTATAAAAGAGTATGATCAAAGTGTAACTTGCCTTGCTGACGATCTGCAAACTCTAGAGATTCATAGTAACAAGCTTCGCACTCAGGGTAATCTAGCATGGACAAACAATAGCATACATAAGCAATCACTCAAACGAAACATGAGAAAACTCGAGGAAAGATCCAAATCGAACACGAAACAAGCAAACGGCTTAAACTAAAAAGAATTAAAACCTAACAGCAATATTAACATGTGAATTAGATCTTAACATAAAGTAAATGTGATTAGCTACGATTCGCAAAAAGATACAACTCAAACGGAGCAACGAAACTCAAGATACAAACGAAACAAGATCATTTACTAATCTGGACTAAAGTCAAATTTTACAGTACCAAAATCATGTTCAAGTTGATTAACTGGAAAGAGGGCTTCGAGACAAAGATTTAAGCACTGGTTTCATCTAATTTGGATAAACAAGTAAAAAGTTATACTAGATTGAAGATTAGGGACAGAATCACAATCGAAACTAATCGCAGATAAATCCCTGAAAAAAACGAAACAAGCAGACTAACAAACGACCATTCGTTAACTGAACCTAATCGACGAACAACATTCGTTAAAACGAACGTACGGACGAAAGTCCGCTAAATAAATAAACCAACGAAAACCGAACTGATCTGTTAAAAAACAGATCTAGGGTTTTTAAAAAAATCGACGATTTTACCTGAACAAAAAAAAGTGCGGCGGACAATGGCGGCGGCTCCGGCGGGTTCGGCGAGGCGGCTCCGGCAGGCGGCTTGGGCGGCGGCGGTGGGTGGCGAGGGAGGCGGCGGCGCTGGTGGCGG
>NC_041383.1:805860005-805868182 GCF_002162155.2 Triticum dicoccoides
GAGGGGGGGCCTTCATGGGGGGCGCATTCAGTAGGGGGGGGGGGCGTGCCCGATTTGGGGAGGAGGCAAGGCCAAGGCGGCGGCATCCCGGACTCCGGCTCGGCTACGCAGTGCGGTGGCACGGTTGGACCGGCTGGGCCGCTGGCCCAGTTCGGTCCGCGAAACTTTTCTTTTATAAAATAATTTTTGCCTAAACAGAAAAATCCTAATAAATTTTAAAAAAATTCTTAAAATTCCAAAAACAATTTTCACCATCTAAATGGAATATTTAGAACAATGTGAACATTTTTCTTGGCTAAAAATGCAATTTCGAAAAATGCATATTTTTCTAATTCAAATAAAATCGCAATAAAATACTAGAAAAACATATTTTGATTTTACAATTCTTTCTCCATTATTTCTCTAAATTTGGAGAAGTAATATTATCTTCTCTCACCTATTTTTAATGTCAGAAATAATTGGAGAGAAAAATTAATAAAACCAAATTGATCCTTTCTTCAAATTTGAAAATAATTCAAATATGAATTTTGTGAAACCTCCAACTCTCTCTGTGGGTCCTTGAGTTGCTTAAGATGTCTAGGGTCTCAAATAAAATGCATAAATAAATATGATATGGATATGATGATCTATGTATAACACCCAAATTGAAAATTGGGATGTTATACATGCGCACTCGAGGTTAGTTATGAATTATGTCGCAAGGCAATATGACCTCTACGCCGTACACCATAAATAAAGGTGTGTATCCGGTCGTTCGATTGGGCGTGGTCCAGAGTCGCCAGAGTACGAAATCGAGTTCCTCCACCCAGTGCTTGTGTGATTCTCGTAAGGAGCGCACTAGTCTAGGCTTAATGCCACTCATGATCAGACTATTGGCCCATTCAACTTGGCCGTTTGTTTGAGGGTGGTATACGGATACATAGTCGAGTTTAATGCCCAACTTAGCGCACTAGGTTTTCAACTCATCTGCTGCAAAAATTTTTGGGTCCTTTGCGTCGAACTCTCCATAGACCTGGGATATTGCAAGGTTTGAATCACCACACACCTCCAGGCATTGTATACCCATGGAGTCAACCATGCGAAGACCATGTAGAAGCGCCTCATATTTGGCTGCATTGTTGGAGTCCGTATACATGATTTGTAATAAAAAATGGACTGTATCCCCAGTAGGGGATATTAGGATGATGCCAGCCCCTAGTCCGGCCAACATTCTGGAGCCGTCGAAGTACATAGTCCAATTGGAGTATGAACTATACTCTTTAGGGAGTTCAGCTTCCGTCCATTCAGCGACAAAGTCAGCTAACACCTGGGATTTAATAACCCAACGTGGCTTGTATATTATTTTGAATGGTAAAATCTCAATGGCCCTATTAGCTATGCGGCCAGTGGCGTCCGTGTTGTTGATAATGTCATCAAGTGGTACTTCTGATGCCACTGTGATCGAACACTCTTGAAAATAGTGTCACACTTTTTGGGATGCCATAAAGATCGTATAGGCTATGTTTTGGTAGTGGGGGTATCGGGATTTGCAAGGTGTATGGACATCGATACATAATAGACTGGTTTTTGGGTGGGGAATTTATGTCCCTCTTCCCCTCGCTCGATGACGAGCACGACACTAACTACTTGGTTGGTTGCCGAAATGTACAATAACATAGGCTTGCCAACAACAGGGGCAACAAGGATTGGATTGCTTGCGAGTAAGGCCTTGATTTCTTCCAGTTCGGCTATGGCAGCGTCCGTCCATTCAAAGCTATACATGTGTCGTAGAAGCTTGTAGAGTGGTAATGCTTTCTCTCCCAATTTTGAGATGAAATGGCTTAAGGCCGCGACGCACCCAACTAGTTTTTGGACTTGCCTTAGTTCTGTTGTGTATGGCCAATTGCGACAGAGCTCAGGTCTTGGCTGGGTTTGCTTCAATTCCTCTATAAACAATGAACCCTAGCAATTTTCCGGCTGGGACTCGAAGACACATTTTTCGGGATTGAGCCGCATGTCGTATGTCCGGAGGTTGTCGAAGGTGAGGCGAAGATCGTCCACCAGTGTTTCGACGCATTTTGTCTTGACGACCACATCGTCCACGTATACTTCGACCGTTTTGCCGATTTGTTTTTCCAAGCATGTTTGAATCATACGCTGGTAGGTAGCCCTAGCGTTTTTGAGCTCAAAGGGCATAGTGTTGAAGCAGAAAGGACCGTAAGGGGTGACGAACGCAGTTGCTGCCTAATCCGATTCCTTCATTTAAATCTGATGTTATCCAGAACAGGCATCGAGGAAACACAAAGAATCATGTCCTGTAGTTGCGTCAATGATTTGGTCTATGCGAGGGAATGGGAAAGGGTCTTTAGGGCAAGCCTTGTTGAGGTCTTTAAAATCAACGCACATGCGCCGGGATTTGTCCTTCTTCGGTACCATGACCAAGTTGGCTAACTAATCCGCATGTTTGATTTCCCTAATAAACCCGGCCTCTAGCAGCTTGGCTAGCTCTTCCCCCATGGCTTGACGCTTGGGTTCTGAGAATTGCCGCATCGTCTGCTTAACGGGTTTGAATCCCTTGATTATATTGAGACTGTGTTCGGCCAGCCCGCGGGGGATGCCGGGCATGTCTGAAGAGTGCCAGGAAAGAATATCCCAATTTTCTCACAAGAATGTGCGTAGGTAGCGTCTACTACCAGATCCAGCTGTACTCCGATAGACGCTGTCTTGTTCGGGTCTGTCGGGTGCACTTGAAATTTAACTATTTCCTCAGCTTCCTTAAAAGAGGTGGATTTAGATCTCTTATCAAGGATCACATCGTTCCTATCCACCGTGGACCGTAGGATGGTTAATTCTTCCGCCGCTAGCGATTCAGATAATGCCTCGAGGGAGAGGGATGCGGTTTTGTTTTTGGCACAAAGGGCTCTGTCCGGGTCGCTCAAAATTGTTATGATTCCGTTGGGTCCGGGCATTTTAAGCTTCATATACCCGTAATGGGGCATGGCTTGGAAGAGTGAGAAGGCGCACCGTCCAAGGATGGCGTGGTACCCACTATTAAAGGGGATCACATGAAAGAGAAACTCTTCGGGTCAATAGTTTCAGGCGTGCCGAATACCATATCCAGTTTAATTCTCCCAGAGCATCGTGCTCGATTGGTGATAATTCCTCGACAGGTGGTATTGCTTTGCTCGATGCGTGATCTGTCCATCTTCATTTTGTCGAGCGTGTCTTCATAGATGAGGTTAAGCCCATTGCCGCAGTCCATGAGCACTTTAGTAAGCCAGAAACCATCCACAATGGGGTTTAGTACTAGGGCGACAGGTGCTCGGACTGACCGAGCCTTTGGTTCATCTTTGACGGTAAAGGTTATTGCCGTGTCGTTCCATGGGCTTAGTGCGTTAACTTGTTGGACTTCGGCGAGGTCGCAAAGTGCCCTTTTGCGCCAATTATTTGAGGAAAAGGTCTCGAAGACCGTGAGGACGTTAAAGTCGTCCCTCTTCGGAGAGTATTTCTCTGGAGTGGTGGTGAGGATGACCTCTCGACTCTTTGCTACTTGTCGAAGTAGCCAACATGCCCGAAGGCTATGCGTTGGGTCTGTGCACGGAGTGGCATGTATCGGAAAGGGTTTGTCAAGGAGTTCATCGAGAACGGACCTATGTCCCATGAAGGGTTTATTTTTTCTCCCCATAAACTGGTGGTCGGGCGACCCTCTAGGGTGTATCCGTTTACTCCGGGTCGTACACTACTTAAAGGCAGCGGGCTCCAGTTGAGTTTTCTAGGCCCTCCATGTGCTTTCCATCACACAGTACTTTTGCACTACCTGTGATAGTTCCGTGAAGCTTTGTATGTGACGATGGTCGAGGCATTCAATATTCCCTCACCGGTGCAATTGCGATGAAAGACTGAAACCATGTCGTCGTCGGGGAAATCTTTGATCCTTTTTTTAACAAGCAGGAATCCGGCCCAAAAGTATTGGACCGTTTGCTGAGGTTGCTGCCGCACATACATCATGTCGTATATGTCTGGAGGACATTTCTTTCTTGGAGAATATTGATTGTGGTGGGTGGGTGGTTTAAAATTTGAATCCGGTCCCACACCTCTATTTGGAGCTTGAAGGTTCTCCGAGACGACCGGTTTGGGTCCGGGGAGATCCAAGGGCTCCTGCGATCCTATATCTGAGCCAGAGTCTGGAAGACATGAAGTCCCACCCGAAGGGAGAGTATCCGGCTCGAGGGATTCGAAGACCCGAACATACTTGGTCTTCAACATAGGGAGGGAGGTGTCTTCGACCCGTTCCTCAATGACCTCTACGAGGTGGTTGATCGGTGGTGATAAATTTCCCTTCGGCCAGGCTTAAGCCTGATCTGATCATAGTCTGTTGAGACCCCCAGGGTGACAATGCGGTCCAACAGCACGTTCAAAGATGAGACGTCTGCCGGATCCATCTTTTCGGAGTACTCGAGGCTGATGCGAAGACGGTGTTCGGCGATCGTAGGGGGTGCTGTGGGCTTGACAGCCATACAAGCTCCTACGGTGAAATCGCCGAGCTGGAGGGTCTGCCCAGAAGTAAGGCTCCTTCCAGAAGTGATGTTGTCATTGATGACTAGGCGAGCCATAGATCGCTTTTGTAGACAGCACGGCAGAGCTCTCAATAAAAGCACCAATGTCGGTGTCAAAGCTGACAGATCTCGGGTAGGGGGCCCCTAGCTGTGCGTCTAAGGATCGATGGTAACAGTGGACAAAGGGACACAATGTTTGCCCAGGTTCGGACCCTCTTTAAGGAGGTAAAACCCTACTCCTACTTGATTATATTCGAAGAGTATAGAGGTTACAAGATTTGATCTACCTTGAGATCATGGTGGCTAAACCCTAGATGTCTAGCCTATGAATATTCTAATGATGGTAGTGATGATAACGATAGCCTCTACGGACTAAACCCTCCGGTTTATATACACATCGGAGGGACCTACGGTTTGTAAAAAGTCGGTTTATCAGGGAAGGAAACAATACACCCGAACTCTAATCTTGCCATTCACGTATGGAGAAGCCCCACCCGGACACGAAGGATGGTCTTTAGCTTGATCTTTTATGGCCCATCCAACTCGGCCCATATTCCTGGGCCGGACACCTGAGGACCCCCGAATCCAGGACTCCCTCAATGATAATCCTTTATTATCCATTCTATAATTGTATTGACTGGAAACTCTAATACATGTGTGGATACATAGACAACAACATGTCCCTAGTGAGCCTCTACCGGACTAGCTCGTTGATCAAAGATGGCTATGGTTTCCTAGCCATAGACATGAGTTGTCATTTGATGACGGGATCACATCAATAGGGGAATGATGTGATGGAAAAGACCCAAACTATAAGCGTAGCATATGACCATATCAAGTTTATTGCTATCGTTTTCTGCATGTCAAGTATCTGTTCCTATGACCATGAGATCATGCAAATCATTGACACCAGAGGAGTACCTTGTGTGTATCAAACGTCGCAATGTAACTGGGTGACTATAAAGATGCTCTACAGGTATCTCTGAGGGTGTCTGTTGAGTAGGCATGGATCAAGACTAGGATTTTTCACTCTGTATGAGGGAGAGGTATCTTAGGGCCCACCCGATAATACAACATAACAATAAGCTTAAAAGAAATTGGACTAAAGAGTTAGCCATGATATCTTGTATTATGGAAGGAGTAAAGAGACTTGCCGGTAACGAGATTGTACTAGGTATGGAGATACCGACGATCGAATCAGGGGCAAGTAACATACCAATGGACAAAGGGAACTGCACACGAGATTAGCTGAATCCTTGGCATCGAGGTTTGACCGATAAACATCTTCATAGAATATGCGGGAACCAATGTGGACATCCAGGTCCCGTTATTGGTTATTGACCGTACTGGTGTCTCGGTCATGTCTACATTATTCTCGAACCCGTAGGATCCGCATGCTTACCATTCGGTGACGCTAGAGTAGTATTGGGATATTCACGTTGGTGACCGAATGTTGTTCGGAGTCTATATGAGATTTCGGACGTCACGAGGAGCTCTAGAATGGTCCGAAGGTAAAGATTTATATATGGGAAGTCATATTTTGGCTACTGGAAAAGTTTTGGGTTTTACCGGTATTGTGTCGGGAAGCTTTCAGAAGTTTGGAGGATTCCGCAGGAGTCCAGAAGGGTCTCTCCAGCACCTAGGTCAAATCGGGGGCGTCACACCAACCCCCTAAGGCCCATCCTCCTAGGGGAAGGAAAAACCTAAGGGGGAGGGCCCTCCACTTGGCTTGGAGGGCATTCCTCCCTCTTTGGCCACCTCCCCTCCTTGGAGGAGGGGCTAGGGCTGTGCCCCCAGCCCTCCAACACCCCTATATATAGTAGAAAGGAAGTGCAAGGGCTAGACACAATAATTCCCACGCCCTGCGGCCTCCTCTCTCTCACGTTCTTCCTCGATCGTAGTTCCGGAGGCGCTTGGTGAAGCCCTGCTGGGATTTCTCCACCACCATCTCCACCACGCCATCGTGCTAGTTGAGATCCCCTTCACCTCTCCTCCCTCGCTTGCTCAATCAAGAAGGAGGAGACATCATCGAGCTGTACGTGTGCTGAAAACGGAGGTGTCGTCCGTTCGGCACTAGATCGGATTGGATCGTGATCGGATCGCGAAGAGTACGAGTACGTTAACCGCATGCTATAAACTTCCGCTTAGCGATCTACAAGGGTATGTAGATCCAGTCTCTCCTCTTGTACATGTTCATCTTCAAGATTGATCTTGATGAGCGTAAGATATTTTTTGTTTCCCATGCAACGTTCCCCAACATTGAGTAGGTGAACAATGTTTCTACCCTTAATGATATGACATTTTTATCTAGCCAGCTGCTGACTATATTATTAACCTTACTAGTGTGGGCAAAGATAGCGTCATCGACCATCAGCCATGCAAAATCAGTACTCTTTCGCGCCATATTTTTTCTGGGCTAATTACGCATGTTGTATGTGATCCTCTTTCCTATGCATGCAACTCTCTCTCATTCCAGGTTGACCTCAATGGTACCTCACAAACTAAAACCAACCAGTACTAGTTTGCGGTGCTAATATGTGGTAGCTATAGGCAGTAGAGTAGTGGAAAGTCCATGGATGAACCCGGGTACATATAAACCCACTTTAGAACACACATTTTAAAATGCCAAAAAATTCTGGAAAAAGGTGCATGCGAACATCTCCATATTCTATATGCATGCAGAAAGTTTCATGGAAAAACAATCTTTTTGTGGCCTGTGCAAAAAAAAAACAGATCATTGTGTCGAGGAATGCTATTTAGAAGCATTAAAATTTGTATTTTTTGCGGATACCAAATGAAAAGACTTTTCTTTTTACAAAACTTTGTGTCGCGGACATATTTTATGAACATTTATGCATAAAATTTTGTTTTAAATTTTTTGACAGTACAAGACGCATCTAAAACACTTTTTTTTGAGGCAACCGACAACAAGAGAAATTTTTTTAGGTCCATTTGTCCCCTTATTTTCTATCTTCTCAGTTTAAAAAATGCTCAAAAAATTCAAAAATAATTCATAAGTTTTTAAAATGTACAATTTTTTTGCTAAAAATGTTTATGTTTCTATAAAATATTGAAAAAAAGTTTGGTTTTAAAAAGTTTCCACGTTTAAATATTCAGAATTTATAAAAATGTGCATGTTTTCCCAAAAATGTTCTTATATTTTAAAATATATACTATTTGCCATGTTTTTTGAAATATGAAAAATTAAACCTGTTAAAAAACTAGAAAACAGGGAAAGCGCTACAAAACAAAACGAGCAGAAAAAGTCGCTAGCATCAAATGGTCGGCTCAGTCCGGGTCTACCTTGTGCTATAGGTCCCTGGCTCCCAGCGTAGAAGGAAGGCTCCCAAATGGGAAAGTCACCTTCTTAGCCTGAGCTCAAATGCGCTCGGGTGAATTGTTAAAAAAATTTGAATTTTTTGATAAACATTGACAGATGTTCTAAGAGTTTGCAAAATTTCATCGTGGAATCACATTTATGGAAGTCGTGGCAAAACAAAGTATATCAATGCCCCAAAATGCTTTCGAAAGTAGAATTTTTAGACAATATTTATGAAATCCCTCTTTTACTTCCTCACCGATCGGTAGCCCCTTTTAGGGATCTTGATCTTATCCCTTCAAGATATGATTTTAATCCTTTAA
>NC_041383.1:805868659-805898991 GCF_002162155.2 Triticum dicoccoides
GGGCCCCACTCCGAAACCTTCTAGAAACTTTTACATACAATACCGAAAAATCCCGAACATTTTTCGGAACCCTAAATATGACATACCATATTTAAATCTTTACCTCCGGACCGTTCCGGATGTAACACTCCAAATTTTTTGATTTGATTTCTATTAAATTCTTTATTTGATTTAAAGGGGGTTATTTGAATTTTTCTAAAAGAGGGGCTCTCCTTCTCAAATCCTTTTTGTGACAAATATTTTTTATGAGTTCTTCTCAATATTGATTTTTGGTCTTGAGGGGTTTTCAAATTGTGTTGGGTCAACACAAATAATCTTGGGTTGTTTTGATATTTTTTTTTGAAGAAAAAGAGTTCCTTTAAATTGTGGGTTATTCTTTCCCACTAAAAAAATAATTTCTCTTGCCATGAACCATGTTGAAAATTTTCTTCCAAACCAACCTTCCCACTTTGGTTCAAGTCAAACATCCAAGTCCAGCATGTTTCAACCTCTTTTAGATTTAATTCCTATTTATTTTATCCTCAAATCTTTTTCTGTATTTTATTTTGGGTTCTTGGGATTTGCAAAGGAGGTACCAGATTCTTTGAGCTTTTAATCCCAAGCAAATTACCCTAGCTACTCCTTAGCACCCTCAACCTAGATCCATCAAGATCTGCTAGTCCATAGTTCAAAATTTTCAAATTATGCTTGCTGCAAGTTTGGACCAGATTTGCCATTTTTGGTGAAATTCATTTTTTTTATTTTCCTAAAAATCTGAGATAACTCAGGCAGCCCCTAGATGCATCAAGAGGTCACCTCATCAAGGATCAGCTCAAGGAAAATTTTCCTCGTGCCCAAAACATATCGTCAAACAGTTGGCATGCACAGTTTCTGTTCAAATTCAGAAAAATTCAGTTTCAGTCAGAGGCAGTGTCGTTTCCGTCAGTCGGCAGCGTCAGTCTCGCCAGTGCCCTTGTTGTGTCGTTGCCCACTGCTCCTTCTTCTTATCCAGGGCGCCGCATGGTTGTTTGGCCGGTCGCGAGCGTCGGTGGCGACATGGCGCGTCAACTCCGGCGTCTTCCGCGGTGGCGGAACCACCCGTGGCGGCCAACAGGGGCCAGCCCTGCCAAACGGCGCCATCCAGCATCGCCCACACCACCGGGAGCCTCCGCGTGGGCAGCCCCTTCTCTACGCGCGCTGCAAGACCGTCGCAGTGGCCTGGAAAACACATGGCGCGTTCTCTGCCGCCGACGTGCCCGTGAGCTCCGTTCCGTCGAAACCACGGGAGCAGGGCAAACCCGACCAAGGTTAGACGGTAAATGGTGCCAGTGGACCAACACGAAGCTGCCCAGTCATCTAAAACCCCCGTCCAGCCTCTGCCTCGCCGTAATCGCTCGCTGGAGATACCCCGTTCTCGGCAACCACCTCGACCGGCTATAAAAGGAAGCCTCGAGCTTGTTCTCGACCCAGCACTACCCCTCCACCTCGCCAGAACCGCGCCCAGCCACTAGGAGGACCTCGAGGAGGCCTTCGTCCTCGACTCCGGCCGCCCCGATCCGCCTCAGGCTCCGGCAAGATCCTCTCTGGTGAGAGCACCCCCGCCTCCCAAACGGCATCAGTAGCCTCCTAGTGCAGCCACTTGTCTAAACCGAGTCCCAATTTGACGGTTGCAGCTCTCCTCGACAAGATCCATCGCCGCCCGAACCACCGTCCGCCGGAGTAAAGGCCGCCGTCGACGTGGTGCTCGCCGATGACCAACTCCACCACCCATAGACGCGGGAGAGCTCCATGAGTCCGTAGGTACCCTCCACTCCCCCTGCCTCGCCGTGGATCGACACCGGCGACCACCGCAAGCCTCGGGCGCCGGCGGGACTCTATTTTGGTTTTTAAACCTGACTGGTGGGACCCCCTCGTCAGCTTTCTCTCTTTTTTGAAACGTTTTCTGAAAACGCCTTCGGGCAAAATACATTTTCTAACTGAAACGTTTTCTGTCTTTTTCTGAACTAGCCCCTGGAAAGTTTCTGTTTCATTATAGATTAGTCCCTGGACTAAAACCCTTATAACTTTTAAACAAAATATGATTTTGAGTTGATTCTTTTTCTGTCATCTTTATTTTTCTATCTAGTTTTTTATCATATTTACTTGAAAATTATTTGGAACAACTTTTATGCACACACGGGATTTTCGTTAGTATCCGTTTTTTTATAACGTAGATACCGAAGGAGGTGATGGAGCCGCAAACTTCACCGAGCTAGACTCTGACTACTTTGAACCAGGCAAACATGTTTGAACCTTTGATATGATGAGTGTTTTGCATGTTTGCTTGAGTAGTGTTCTGATGGCATGTTTATATAAGCATGAGTGCATGCTATATTGCATTCAAGGTAAGCTACACGTGAGCTTCGAAATTTGATGTGTTCAAATAATGGTGAGATAACCTGATCATGTGGTGGCATGATAGGTTGCAAGCTGGTATTGTTGAAGCATGCCAGGCTTATGTCAACCGTTTAACTCCCGTATTAACGTGGATCAAGTCATGTTCCCATTCATCCCTTTTTTCGTGCTACCACATGTTATCTGCAAAGAATGCGGTCTAGTCAGTTGCAAACCTCTTTCCTTGTACACACCAAATAGAGAGGCCGTGATGAGGGTTCCATGGCCCTGGATTGAAGCCCTTCATCCGGTCAGGGGGCATGGGTGTTTCCGGTTGGGACCGAGAGGGGGGCACCCCTTAGAGCGCGCGATATAAATTTGATCCCATGCTACTCGAGGTTGTGGCCTCCCCGTCTTAATGTTTTTATTGAATGTGGCCTAGGGTGATTCCTGGCAGCGGAATGTGGAATGGTTGTGTACTGGTTAGATGTGTTCTTCTAAAATACCGTAAACGGAACTAGTCCTTTGTGACTACGGAAATCCATTGGCTGTGGGCAAAGAGTACAAACTCTGCAAAGTCAAAACCATTTGAGTAACCGTGTCCATGGTCAAGAACTGTGACCAACATATCAATGTCAGTGTCAGAGTCAGTCTCAACGTCCGTCTAATCATCAGTCTCAGGGTCAGTTTCGGTGACAATCTCCGGTGAATATACATGAGTGGTAAACCCGGCTGAGTGTTATCCCTGTGGATGGACTAACCCGTTTACTATTATGTACTGAGCATTTCCTTGGGATGATTTAAATTCATGAGCTACGTGAATTCGAATGGTGAAATATAAGTCCTTTATGTGATGTCTCTTAGACGTCCAACTATGGCATTCTCGTCATTTACTTTTGATATAAGCCCTTTATGTGATGTCGCTTAGACGTCCGACTATGGCATTATCATCATTTACTTTTGATATAAGCCCTTTATGTGATGTCGCTCAGATGTCCGACTGTGGCATTCCCGTTAGTTACTCTTGATATAAGCCCTTTATGTGACGTTGCTCAGACGTCCGACTTTGGCATCCATGTTATTTACTTTCATTATAAGCCCTTTTCGAGATGTCGCTTAGACGTCCGACTATGGCACACACTGTCATTTACATCTCAATATAAGCCCTTTATGTGGTGTCGCCCTGACGCCCGACTGCGGCATGTTAATTTATTTTTACCTTTCGAGGCGTCGCTTCAGACACCCGATCGGTCTTCAGTTATTTTATTGGGATTTCGGGAGGACTACCGCCTGACTTCCTTTTTATGTTACATGCCGTGAAAAACTTTTTTTTGAGTGTGCATTACTAATCTGCTCATGTGCATCATGTTTGCATTTGTTATATCTTATGTCCAAACTGTCTTGCGAGTACATTCTAAGTACTCACCTGGCTTGTTGATTTGGCCAGATATTGATGAAGGCGATCTTATGGATGAAGAGTACGATAGCGAGTCCGACGCCTAGAGGTGTCCCAGCCAGTCCCGTACGATCCTGGAATTGGTCACTTATATGATATACGCTTCCGCTACCCAAATAAAATCATCGAGCCTCACTTCGGTGCTCGATGAGCTATAAGACTTAGGAGTCATGTCACCCACGTCACTGTGACATATCCACCACCACTTCTACTACAAGTCAGTAGTTATGCCACCATACCCCTTGTGTCATATCCGCCTTTATGTATAATATCAGCGTGCTTGTTATAAATTGTTGAGCAGCCTCAGCTCAACCTTGTATAATATTTAGTGCTGCTGGATTTCTGTATCAAGGATTTGTCTGCTAGTAAGGAAGATTTTCCTATACTGGTCTGATGAAATGATCGATTTTTCAATAAATATTTCATTGGAAAACCGGTCATGACAACCTTGGTCCAGAACTAGGCTGATTGTAGGAAGCCACTAGGTGCGATCACTAATCGGTTATTAGCAAAATAAGTGCTTTTATTTATCATTTTGCAAATGTAGCAATTTTCTGCTAGTCATCATAAATTTATGATTTGACTATTCGGAATTTTTGTCTACTTTTGTAGATGGATGGCAGCGGCTGTGAGTCACAGGTGTTCGCCAATGTACCTGAGGGGTTTATCAAGCTTCTCGTCTCCATCGTCAAAATCGCGATCGGGCCATCGGCTCGTCCGGAGTTCACACTCTACCAGCACAAGATCAGAGACAGCGTGTCCATGCACCAGGCCGCGGTGCAATTCAGGGGAGGATGTTCTGAGTCACGCCGCTTCCAATTTGTGGGAAGGGCTATGCCTACGGAGAGGCATGCCATGCAGATGGCTGCCCGTGAGGCGATAGCTCGTCTCTGGGATGCCCTCCCTTTGATGAAGACTCGTCGCTACCGCTACCTTCCATGCCACGTGCCATACACATGTCACTATGCGTTCGCTTGCGCTAGGGGAGACAGAGATGAGGCTATTGAGATGTTAGTTGAATATCTCAAAGCTCTTGAGGCAACTTTTGATAACCTCGTGGACGACTTTGTGGCTGCTCGTATGGACTTCGTGCAGGGCTGTTCCGCCAACAGGAGGGAGCTCCTCCATACAGCACGACCACTGACTTACGTCTCGTCCTCAGCATCCTATGCACCTGCCATCTTTGCCAACGCTCACCGCCTGCCTACCCCGGAAGAGTTTGACCAAGTCATTGCTCCTACTCCAGTCAGGGCTACACCACCTACCGCGCCCGCACCAGCTCCTCAACTAAGTACTTCACACCTAGAGCCTATTAGTGAGGAGGAGGTTGAGTCTCCAGCATCACTGGGTCTTACCCTTGGCAGGCCGAGGGAAGTTCTTACCGTCTCCGACTGAGTGCGCCTAGCAGCCGTGCGATGTACCGGCTTGTATGATATGTTTATATGTATATAGGTTTGGTGAGAGGTAGTTGTGTGTGCATCATGTAGGAACTCGGAGATGTGCACTAGCCTAAATAACATGTTAGGAATGTGTACGCACATCCTGAGTGATGTATTGTATAATTACTGCTTGCGTGTAGGATATGTACTAAGCGGTCCTTCTCCATGCGCAATCAAGTATTTTCTTGAAAAATATTGGAGTTTCGCCTTTGCAATATTGTTTAATTTTTGCCACTCGGTTTTTCTCATAAATTCTGCAAAAATACCCCAGAGTGGAAAATGCCTCGTCCCTGGACTCGTTCCATGCCAAGTCCTCCGGAAGAAAATTATGGTACCCAGACAAGTAACAATTTCACACAGGGGCAGTCAAGTCAGCAAGGCAGTGAAGCAGCATTTTCTCAAGTATGCCGCCTTTATGAGCAAAGCCAGCAGCAACATCAAGAAATGATGAACCGTGTTATCAATATGGGAAATCACCGTGGACCGTATCAACAGCAATCCAAATTGTCTGAACTACAAAAGACATGTCCCCCAACGTTCTCTCACACTGATAGACCTCTTGAGGCCGATGATTGGCTTCGAGACATTGAGAGGAAATTAATTATTGCACAATGTTTGGACCGTGAGAAGGTACTTTATGCACCTCACTACCTCACTGGAGCAGCTGCATCATGGTGGGAAAATTTCCTACACATGCACCCCAATGAAAATAACATCACCTCGGAAGAATTTAAAGAATGTTTTCGAGGGGCGCACATTCCCGGAAGCATTATGAAGATCAAGAAAAGGGAGTTTGATGACCTCAAGCAGAGAAGCATGACAGTGACTAAGTACAACAGTCAGTTTACTCAATTATCTCGTTATGCCAACGAAGAGCATATGGCTGAAAATAAAAAGATGGAAAAAAATTTGGACGGTCTGGCACTAGCACTTAAATGCTAGCTGGTCGTTCACACTTTTCCGGATTTCAAAACACTTGTGGACAAAGATATTACATTGGAAAATGAGTGCCGCAGCTTGGAGGATTTTCGCAATTGCAAAAGGGACAAGACTATTCATACTCGCAACAACGGGAGCAAGACTGACTTTCAGAAAAGTGGAGCAAACAAATCCACGACCAATGTTCCACGCCCAAACAAAAATTTCCATGCAAGGGATAAGGATTTTACATATCGCCCAAGTGTTACTTTCTAGGCTTGTGGAGAGGAAGGACACTATGCCAAACAGTGCCCAAAGCCAAGAAACTCGGCCCCCAAGCCGAACAACAGTGGAAGTAATTCAACACCCAAGCGAAACAACTTCAACCCCAATAACAATCACAAGAAGGGTCACTTGAACCATGTGACTGAGGAGGAAGCATAGAATGCCCCAGATATCGTACTCGGTATGTTCCCTGTCAACACAATACCTGCCACGGTTTTGTTTGATTCTGGAGCTTCTCACTCGTTCATTTCAAAGAAATTTGCTTTGCAACATGATTTTTCGATGCTTCCCTTGGAAAAATCCATGATCATCAAGTCCCCCGGGATTAAGAAAATCACTCAGAGTTACTGCCAAGGTGTGGTTATTGAGTTTGAGGGACTAAAGTTTCAGGCAAACCTCATTGTATTGGAAAATAAGGGACTGGATGTTATCCTAGGAATGGACTGGTTAACCACTAACAAGGGATTTATCGACTGCTTCAATCAGACTGCAATTCTTACCCATCATCACGGGAAGATGATAAAAATTGCAGCTCAAGAAAGACCAATGTCACGACAACCCAGGTTGAACAAGGTGGATGTTTCAGAGTTAAGAAAAGTTCCAGTGATGTGTGAGTTCCCTGACGTATTTCCCGAAGAACTACCAGGCATGCCACCAGACCGGGAAATAGAATTCATCATTGAACTAGCACCTGGAACCACCCCCATTTACAAGAAACCCTATAGAATGGCACCCTCCGAGTTGGTAGAATTAAAGAAGCAAATAAAAGAATTACTCGACAAAGGATTTATACGAGCCAGCTCCTCACCTTGGGGTTCACCAGTATTATTTGCCAAGAAAAAGGATGGGACACTGAGATTATGTATAGACTATCGAGCACTCAACATGGTCACCATCAAAAACAAATATCCCTTGCCACGGATAAATGATTTATTTGACCAGCTCACACAAACTAAGGTTTTCTCGAAAATTTATTTAAGGTCGGGGTATCATCAATTAAAATTACGGACATAAGATATCCCCAAGACAACATTCACCTCCAGATACGGACTATACGAGTTTACAGTAATGTCGTTTGGACTAACAAACGCCCCCGCATATTTTGTCCACCTCATGAACAAAGTGTTTATGAAATTTATGGACAAATTTGTTGTGGTGTTCATTGATGATATTCTGGTATACTCCAAGACACCAGAAGAACATGCTGAGCATCTTAGAATTGTACTGGGAGAACTAAGGAAACATCAACTATATGCCAAATTCAGCAAATGTGAATTTTGGTTAAGACATGTTGGTTTTCTAGGCCACATATTGACCCAAGAAGGTGTTGCCGTGGACCCAGAAAAAGTCAAGGCCGTACTTGGCTGGAAACCACCAGCCAACGTAACGGATGTACGAAGTTTCCTGGGAATGGAAGGATATTACCGAAGGTTTATTCAAGGGTTCTCCACCATAGCAAAACCAATGACACAGTTACTCAACAAGGATAAGAAATTTGTATGGACCGAAGCTTGCGAGAAAATTTTCCAAGAACTCAAAAGGAAATTAACAACATCACCAGTATTGGTTGTGCCAGACATACACAAAAGTTTTTGAAGTGTATTGTGACGCATCCCGGAAGGGTCTCGGATGCGTATTAATGCAAGAAGGCAAAGTTGTCGCATACGCTTCCACGCAACTACGAAAGCATGAAGAAAATTATCCTACTCATGACTTGGAGTTCGCAGCAGTCATTCATGCACTCAAGGAGTGGAGGCACTTTTTGCTCGGAAATCGTTGTAAAATATATATGGACCATAAAAGCCTCAAATATATTTTCACACAACCAGAACTCAATTTACGACAACGGTGCTGGTTGGAATTAGTGAAGATTATGATGTTGGCATTCACTACCATCCAGGAAAGGCGAATGTAGTGGCAGATGCTCTTAGTCGAAACCCCAGCTCGGGCAACGATAGTCTATAGAACTTGAGACCTGAATTTCAGCAGGAGTTCGCCAAACTCAACTTAGTGATGGTCACTGAAGGCAACATGTCAAATTTGGAAATACAGCCCACCCTAATGGAACAAATTATAGAGGCTCAACATGGACACCCTAGCATCAAAGGCATAAAAAGGAAAGTTTGTTCGGGCAAGGCCTCAGAATTCGTCATAGACAATAAGGGGAAATTATGGTACGGAGACAGACTTTGCGTACCAAATATAGAGGACCTCAAACAGCAAATTCTAGCCGAAGGTCACACCGCTCCATATTCAATCCATCCTGGAGGGACCAAAATGTACAAGGACATTCAGGAATTTTTTTGGTGGCACGGTATGAAAAGGGATATAGCCACATTCATTGCATGTTGTGATTCTTGTCAGCGCATTAAAGCCGAGCACCAAAAACCAGCAGGACTATTACAGCCAAACAAGATACTTGAGTGGAAATGGGACGAAATTGGAATGGACTTTATTGTCAGACTACCTCGGTCACGACACGGAAATGATGCCATATGGGTCATCACAGATAGACTAACTAAGGTGGCACATTTCATTCCAGTAAAGACAACCCACACCACTCAGAAGCTTGCCAAGCTTTATCTCTCCCGTATAGTTTGTCTGCATGGGATTCCAAAGACTAGAATATCCGAAAGAGGCACTCAATTTGTCTCTAGATTTTGGGATCATTTACAACAAGCTCTGGGAACTCAACTAGTATTCAGTACATCATACCACCCCCAGACTGGAGGACAAACTGAATGTGTGAACCAAATTCTAGAGGACATGCTGAGAGCATGTGTTCTCACCTATGGAATTAGTTGGGAAGAAAGCTTGCCATATGCCGAGTTCGCATACAACAACAGTTACCAAGCCAGTCTGCAAATGGCTCCTTTTGAACCCTTGTACGGGCGCAGATGCCGTACCCCATTAAATTGGTCAGAAAGAAGAGACAGTCATATCTTCGGCCCCGACATACACAAGGAAGCTGAGGAGAAAGTTACAATAATCAAGGATCGACTCAAGACAGCCCAGAGCCGACAGAAGAGTTATTACGATAAAAAACATCGTGAAGTCAGCTTTGAACCAGGTGAATACGTGTATCTGCGAGTATCTCCTATGAGGGGCCTGCAACGATTCAAAGTTAAGGGAAAGCTAGCACCATGGTTTATTGGACCCTTCTGTGTGACTGCACGAAGAGGCACAGTAGCCTACCAGCTCGAGCTACCCAAGGAACTGTCTGACGTCCACGACGTGTTCCACATCTCACAATTGAGGAAATGTGTAAGCAAGCCAGAGAAGCATGTGTCTCATGAGAGCATTGACGTGCAACCAGACCTCACCTACAAGGAACATCCAATAAAAATATTGGAGGAGTCTGAAAGGAGGACCCTCAGAAAACAACTAAGTTTTTCAAGGTTCAGTGGAGTAATCACACCGAGGATGAAGCAACATGGGAAAGAGAGGATTTCCTTCGGACGGAGTACCCACACCTATTTGAGAATCAGCTAAAATCTCGGGGACGAGATTTTTCCTAAGGGGGTAGGTGGTGTAACACTCCAAAAATTTTGATTTGGTTTTTATTAAATTCTTTATTTGATTTCAAGGGGGTTATTTGAATTTTTCTAAAAGAGGGGCTCTCCTTATCAAATCCTTTTTGTGACAAATATTTTTTTTATGAGTTCTTCTCAATATTGATTTTTGGTCTTGAGGGTTTTTCAACTTGTGTTGGGTTAACACAAATAATCTTGGGTTGTTTTGATATTTTTTTTAAAAAGAGTTCCTTTAAATTGTGGGTTATTCTTTCCCACTCAAAAAAATCTCTTGCCATGACCCATGTTGAAAATTTTCTTCCAAACCCACCTTCCCACTTTGGTTCAAGTCAAACATCCAAGTACAGCAAGTTTCAACCTCTTTTAGATTTAATTCCTATTTATTTTATCCTCAAATCTTTTTCTGTATTTTATTTGGGGTTCTTGGGATTTACAAAGGAGGTACCAGATCCTTTGAGCTTTTAATCCCAAGGAAATTACCCTAGCTACTCCTTAGCACCCTCAACCTAGAGCCATCAAGATCTGCTAGTCCATAGTTCAAAATTTTCAAATTATGCTTACTGCAAGTTTGGACCAGATTTGCCATTTTTGGTGAAATTCATTTTTTTTCATTTTCCTAGAAATCTGAGATAATTCAGGCGGACCCTAGTTTCATCAAGAGGTCACCTCACCAAGGATAAGCTCAAGGAAAATTTTCCTCGTGCCCAAAACATATCATCGAACAGTTGGCGTGCACTGTGTCTGTTCAAAATTCAGAAAAATTCAGTTTCAGTCAGAGGTAGTGTCGTTTCCGTCAGTCGGCAGCGTCAATCTCGCTAGTGCCCTTGTTGGCTCATTGCCCACTGCTCCTTCTTCTTATCCAGGGTGCCGCATGGTTGTTTGGCCGGTCGCGAGCGTCGGTGGCGACGTGGCGCGTCAACTCCGGCATCTTCCGCGGTGGAGGAACCGCCCGTGGCGGCCAACAGGGGCCAGCCCTGCCAAACGGCGCCGTCCAGCACCGCCCACACCGCCAGGAGCCTCTGTGTTGCCAGCCCCTTCTCTGCGCATGCTGCAAGACCATCGCTGTGGTCTGGAAAGCACAAGGCGCGCTCTCTACCGCTGACGTGCCCGTGAGCTCCGTTCCATCGAAACCACGGGAGCAGGGCAAACCCGACCAAGTTTAGACGGTAAATGGTGCCAGTGGACCAACACGAAGCTGCCCAGTCACCTAAAACCCCCATCCAGCCTCTGCCTCGCCGCAATCGCTCGCCGGAGATACCCTGTTCTCGGCAACCGCCTCGACCAGTTATAAAAGGAGGCCTCAAGCTCGTTCTCGACCAGCACTACCCCTCCACCTCGCCAGAACCGCGCCCAGCCACTAGGAGGAACTCGAGGAGGCCTTCTTCCTCGACTCCGGCCGCCCCGAACCGCCTCGGGCTTCGGCAAGATCCTCTCTGGTGAGAGCACCCCCGCCTCCCAAACGGCGTCAGTAGCCTCCTAGTGCACCCACTTGTCTAACCCGAGTCCCAATTTGAGGGTTGCAGCTCTCCTCGGCGAGATCCATCGCCGCCCGAACCACCGCCCGCAGGAGTAAAGGCCGCCGTCGACGTGGTGCTCGCCGACGACCAACTCCACCACCCACAGACGTGGGAGAGCTCCGTGAGTCGGTAAGTACCCTCCACTCCCCCTGCCTCACCGTGGATCGACGCCGGTGACCACCGCAAGCCTCGGGCGCCGGCGGGACTCTATTTTGGTTTTTAAACCTGACGGGTGGGACCCCCTCGTCAGCTTTCTCTCTTTTTTGAAACATTTTCTGAAAATGCCTTTGGGCAAAATCCGTTTTTAACTGAAATGTTTTCTGTCTTTTTCTGAACTAGCCCCTGGAAAGTTTCTGTTTCATTATAGATTAGTCCCTGGACTAAAACTCTTATAACTTTTAAACAAAAGATGATTTTGAGTTGATTGTTTTTTTGTCATCTTTATTTCTCTATCTAGTTTTTTTATCATATTTATTTGAAAATTATTTGGAACAACTTTTATGCACACACGGTATTTATGTTAGTATCCGTTTTTTTATAACGTAGATCTCAAAGGAGGTGACGGAGCCGCAAACTTCACTGAGCTAGACTCCGACTACTCTGAACCAGGCAAGCATGTTTGAACCTTTGATATGTTGAGTGTTTTGCATGTTTGCTTGAGTAGTGTTCTCATGGCATGTTTATATAAGCATGAGCGCATGTTATATTGCATGCAAGGTAAGCTACACGTGAGCTTCAAAATTTGATGCGTTCAAATGATGGTGAGATAACCTGATCATGTGGTGGCATGATAGGTTGCAAGCTGGTATTGTTGAAGCATGCCAGGCTTATGTCAACCGTTTAACTCCAGTATTAACGTGGATCAAGTCATGTTCCCGTTCATCCCTTTTTTCGTGCTACCACATGTCTTCTGCAAATATTGCGGTCTAGTCAGTTGCAAACCTCTTTCCTTCTACACACCAAATTGAGAGGCTGTGATGAGGGTTCCATGGCCCTGGATTAAAGCCCGTCATCCGGTCAGGGGGCATGGGTGTTTCCGGTTGGGACCGAGAGGGGGGGCACCCCTTAGAGCGCGCGATATAAATTTGATCCCATGCTACTCGAGGTTGTGGCCTCCCCGTCTTAAAGTTTTTCTTGAACGTTACCTAGGGTGATTCCTGGCAATGGAATGTGGAATGGGTTTGTACAGGTTAGATGTGTTTCTTCTAAAATACCGGAAACAGAACTAGTCCTTTGTGACTACGGAAATCCGTTGGTTGTGGGCAAAGAGTACAAACTCTGCAGAGTCAAAACCATTCGAGTAACCATGTACATGGTCAAGGACTGTGACCAACATATCAATGTCAGTGTCAGTGTTAGTCTCAATGTCCGTTTCATCGTCAGTCTCAGGGTCAGTTTCAGTGACAATCTCCGGTGAATATACAAGAGTGGTAAACCCAGCTGAATGTTATCCCTATGGATGGACTAACCCATTTACTATTATGTACTGAATATTTCCTTGGGATGATTTAAATTCATGAGCTACGTGAAGTCTAATGGTGAAATATAAGCCCTTTATGTGATGTCGCTTAGACGTCCGACTGTGGCATTCTCGTCATTTACTTTTGATATAAATCCTTTATGTGATGTCGCTTAGACGTCCGACTGTCGCATTCTCGTCATTTACTTTTGATATAAGCCCTTTATGTGATGTCGCTCAGACGTCCGGCTATGGCATTCCCGTTATTTACTCTTGATATAAGCCCTTTATGTGATGTCGCTCAGACGTCCGACTGTGGCATCCATGTTATTTACTTTCATTATAAGCCCTTTTCGAGATGTCGCTTAGACGTCTGACTGTGGCACGCACTGTCATTTACATCTCAATATAAGCCCTTTATGTGGTGTCGCCATGACGCCCAACTGCGGCATGTTAATTTATTTTTACCTTTCGAGGCGTCGCTTCAGACACCCGATCGGTCTTCAGTTATTTTATTGGGATTTCGGGAGGACTACTGCCTGACTTCCTTTTTATGTTACATGCCGTGAAAAACTTTTTTTTGTGAGTGTGCATTACTAATTTGCTCATGTGCATCATGTTTGCATTTGTTATATCTTATGTCCAAACTGTCTTGCGAGTACATTCAAAGTACTCACCTAGCTTGTTGATTTGGCCAGATATTGATGAAGGTGATCTTATGGATGAAGAGTACGATAGCGAGTCCGAAGCCTAGAGGAGTCCCAGTCAGTCCCGTATGATCCTGGAATTGGTCACTTATATCATATACGCTTCCGCTACCCAAATAAAATCATCGAGCCTCACTCCGGTGCTCGATGAGCTATAAGATTTAGGAGTCATGTCAACCACGTTACTGTGACATATCCACCACCACTTTTACTACAAGTCAGTAGTTATGCCACCATACCCCTTGTGTCATATCCGCCTTTATGTATAATATCGGAGTGCTTGTAATAAATTGTTGAGCAGCCTCAGCTCAACCTTGTATAATATTTAGTGATGCTGGATTTCTATATCAAGGATTTGTCTACTAGTAAGGAAGATTTTCCTATACTGGGCTGATGAAATGATCGATTTTTCAATAAATATTTTATTGGAAAACCGGTCATAACACCGGAGCTCCTTGTGATGTCTCGGATCCCATTAGGAGTCCGAACAATATTTGGTCTTGCCATTATTAATATCCTACTACTACCCTTGCATTACCGAACGTTAAGTGCATGACCCTAGGGGTTTGAGAATCATGCAGACATGACCGAGGCACCTCTTTGATAAATAATCAATAGAGGGACCTGCATGCCCATATTGTTTCCCAAACATTCAATGAAGATATTTATCGGTTTGAACCACAATGTTGAGGATTCAGTTAATCCTATATACAATTTTCTTTGTCCCATGATATGTTACTTGCCCGAGATTCGATCGTCGGTATCGCCATACCTAGTTCAATCTTGTTACCGATAAGTCTCTTTAGTTGTTCCGTAATAAAAAATCCTCATGACTAAACTCATTAGTCACATGCTTGCAACTATTCATGATGTGGTATTACCGAGAGGGCCCAGAGATATCTCTCCATCACACGGAGTGACAAATTCCAGTCTCGATTCATGCAACCCAACAAACACTTTCTGAGATACCGGTAGAGCACCTCTATGATCACCCAGTTATGAAGTGATGTTTGATAATGAACAGAGTATTCTTCCGGTATTCGGGAGTGGCATGATCTCATGGTTTAAGGAACAGATACTTAACATTAGGAAAGCTATCGCAAATTGAACTTAGTGACATGATCAAATGTTAAACTTATGGCTGGGTCTTGTCCATCACATCATTATCCTAATAATGTGATTCCGTTATTAAATTACAACTCATGTCTATGGTTAGGAGACCTTAACCATCTTTAATCAATGAGCTAGTCTAGTAGAGGCTTACTAGGGATACAATGTTTGTTTATGTATTCACACATGTATTTAAGTTTCCGTTCAATACAATTCTAGCATGGATAATAAAAATTTACCATGAACAAGGAAATACGATAATAACAACTTTATTATTGCCTCTAGGGCATATTTCCAACACAAGAACCATCCACTCTTTTAGGGACCATGCAACAAAATCTTCGTGACTTCTTGGATATGGATTTTCACAATATCCTTCACATCCACTGGACAAAAGTGTTCCTCCAACCTTTGAACATTCCAAGCGCCATGATCATCTAGGAAAGATGCAACATAGTTAAAATGAAAGTTCCCGTTTGGCGTAATGGGAGTGAAATCATGACCACATGGGATCCAAGGAACACATCATGTTTTCATCAGTGATCCGTTATTGACTCTCCATATGACACCTTTATTTACTAACTATAGGCCATGCATGATACCTTTCCAAACTGTAGAAGAATTCCTGATGCAATTAGTCTAATACATTGCAATTTTGATAGTACTTAGCTTTTGGCAAATGAGCACACAAACTGTCAAGCAGTGGAGGAGCTTGTCCCAAATAACTAGGCAGGCCGACTTATAGAAACATCTATTGGGCTTGTGTTTTGTGGCCCAAAAGTAGATATACCTTGAAGATAATAAGAAAATACTTCCGCGCACCCAAGATCATGTTGCTGGAAATAGATCACGGGGTCAGGCTTATCACTAGACGTGTATTCACCACATCGGAATTAGAGTTGATGATGCGTGTAGTCGATCTCCTAAGGCATCTCCTTCTCGCGTCATCGTTCTCCCGCGAATAGCGAAGACCCGTGATTGGTGATCTCTCGCAAATGACACCTCACGGTTCCCTTGAATGGTCCGTCCAAGCACCGTAGATGTGATGCCTCCAAGGTATCCACACGTACGGGGAGAAGCGTCGGACGGCGGACTGCTAGGTTCGTTCGCGCGACATGGAGTGTGGGGAGTGGTGGCGGCAATGGAGGGAGGAAAAAGATCAACCCTAAGTTGTGCACCACTCCCCTACATATAAACATCCGAGATGGTCTCAGTACTTGAGGTCCACTAGGAGTCTAAACCCATTTCCACTCGAATCCAATCCGAATGGGCTACAAACCCTTAAGTGTGCGACCCTATAGGTTCACGTACACATGGACACGACCAGAGTCGATAGTTGGTAGCGGCTTCTAGCAGAATGTGCCAACTCCCATGTGCGCGTAAATTCGTTTGACAAACCTCGACAATGTGTCATATGCAACATTCATTTTGTCCCACGATATATGTTGTCAAGCTCAAGGCGAGTACTTGTCACCCTTGTGGCAGCTCGACCTCTCTTCTCGACACCGTGATACAGATTCCCGAACTGGGTTAACACTTAACTCAAGTTGCATGGCCATGCATTCCGAATATGATGACCCGAGAGGGCCCAGAGAATATATCTCCAAATAGCAGGGGGCATATCCCATCTTGGTAAGCCATGTCTCGCGACATGTCTCACGACTCACCCTGAAGCTACCTTTATAAGTACCCAATTATGGAGTAGCATTTGATGGAGCCTAAGTGAGTCGATCCTCATCCTAAGAACAGATTAAAATATCTCGTTGCGTCTTAAAGTGGGACTGTCCGACTTGGTGATCTCCATCCTTGAGTCCATACTATTGATTTAGCTTCATCATGCACATGACTTGTGAAACATAGTCATCAACCGAGTCATATACTGGTCAATGGTATGTGTCCACATGACCTTATCCACTAGGGATCATTAGAACCATCATCATACAATACACAGTTCCACAAACAAGTCACATACTTATTGATACATATCATTGATGGTGTTCAAGGACAATACAAAAGCCTCATGAATACATAGGAAATATCATCATCACATGATTGCCTTTAGGACTTTTCTCCGACATCCTCACCTTAGTCTCGACAATTTCAACTCCACACCCATTGTATCCCCTTCATATGTGGTGTTTGAGGGAGTCCTGGATTAAGGGGTCCTCGGACAGTCGGACTATATACATGTGCCAGACTGTTGGGCTATGAAGATACAAGATAGAAGACTTCGTACCGTGTCCGTATGGGACTCTACTTTGCTTGGAAGGCAAGCTTGGCGATTCGGATATATAGATTCCTTTCTCTGTAACCGACTCTATGTAACCCTAGCCCCGCCCCGTGTCTATATAAACTGGAGGGTTTAGTCCGTTGGACAAGAACAATCATAATCATTGGCTAGCTTCTAGGGTTTAGCCATTACGATCTCGTGGTAGATCAACTCTTGTAATAATCATATTCATCAAGATCAATCAAGCAGGAGTAGGGTATTACCTCCATAGAGAGGGTCCGAACAAGGGTAAACATTATGTCCCCCGCCTCCTGTTACCATTAGCCTTAGACGCACAGTTCGGGACCCCCTACCCGAGATCCGCCGGTTTTAACACCGACATTGGTCCTTTCATTGAGAGTTCCACTGTGTCGTCACCATTAGGCTTGATGGCTCCACCAATCATATACAACAACACAGTCCAGGGGGAGATCTTTCTTCCCCGACAAGTCTTCGTATTTGGCGGCTTCGCACTGCAAGCCAACTCGCTTGGCCATCTGGAGCAGATCGACAGCTACGCCCCTGGCCATCAGGTCAGGTTTGGAAGCTTGAACTACACGGCAGACCCGGGGAGACTTGATCTTTGACGGATTCAAGCCCATGACAGCCGCACCCTGCGGCCACGATGAACATGACATAAATCTGTCATCGGGCTGTGCGCAGGAGATAGCGCCTGTAACAGCTCTGGCCCTAGATCCAGAGAGATCGCGCCATTCGAGGACGGGAGGCTGAACCCCACCGTGGAAACCGCAGACTCAACGACGTTAGAGCCAAACACAAATCTGACCTCCAACTAGGCCTGTGTCATCGGAACCTCAGACTCGTCTCTGGCCAAAGGCTTCGAACCGCGTGTATCCGCGCCCATCGAATCTGACTGGGCACCAATCTTGGAGTTCAGCTTCACGGACATCTTCCAACACTCACCCCTAGGTGATGTGATAAACTCATTGAAATCTCTCTCCTTATCAGGAGATTCTTGGCCGAACTATGTACGGCTTGAGTGGGAAGCGGATGACAAAGAACTTCGTCTCCCACCCACCACCCACTTGATAGCCACTGTCGATGACTTGACCGACATGCTTGATTTCGACTTTGAAGACATCGACGGTATGGATGACGATCTCGAAGAAGGACAGGAACCACCGCCCACAGGGCGCTGGACAGCCACCTCAACATATACATGGTGGATACACCCAAAGAAAACAATGGAGATGACAAAAAGGATCCAGTTGAGGATAAGCGTCCGGAGAAGCAGCCGAAGCGCCGACGCCAGCATCGTCGCTCTAAACCACGCCATGGTAAAAACAGCGATACCGGCACAAGAGAAAATAGCACTCCGGACGATGCCGAAGACAATGAAGACCCCGTCAGGCCATGTTTCGAACATGCCGAACGGGAAGACACGCGAGGCAGCCCTGATGAACAGGCCATGAACGAAGACTCGGAGGACAGCAATTACATGCCTCTCTCTGAGGATGAGGTGAGCCTCAGCGACGAAGAATTTATCATGCTTGAGGACCCCGTCGAGCAGGAGTGTTTTAAGCGGTGACTTATAGCCACTGCAAAGATCCTGAAGAAGAAGCAGCAACATTTTCAAGCTGACCAAGATTTGCTCACAGATAGATGGACTGAGGTCCTGGCAACCGAGGAATATGGACTCGAACGCCCAACCAAAAGTTACCCGAAGCGCAAATTGCTACCTCAATTCGATGACGAGGCGCTGGAGCCCGAACTACAAGCGCATAATGCGGCTGACCGACCACCGCGTGGCTGAGATAAAGCAGTGACTCAGCCTGAACACCAGCCTGCACCACGTCGCCGAACAAATAGAAACATAACAGCTCGAGGATACACACATGACCTGCTGTACGACTTGGAAAACAGAGCAGGACAGACCAGATCGATCTATGGATCGCGGGGCACGCCCCAATGCGCAACGACGGCCACCACGCTGGATATAACAAATACAAACCTGTCCGAGCCGAATACCGCAGACCAGCTTCAGCCGAGCTGCGTCGCGACGTAGCCCGACATAGAGGCGACACACACCCCCTATGCTTCACTGATGAAGTAATGGAACATGAATTACCAGAAGGGTTTAAACCCGTAAACATTGAATCATATGATGGGACAACAGATCCCGCGATATGGATTGAGGACTTCCTTCTCCATATTCATATGGCCCACGGTAATGATCTCCATGCCATCAAGTATATCCCGCTAAAACTCAAGGGACCAGCTCAACACTGGTTGAACAGTCTGCCCGAAAACTCTATCGGCAGTTGGAAGAACCTAGAAGACACATTCCTTGACAACTTCCAAGGCACCTATGTCCGACCTCCGGATGCTGATGACTTAAGTCATATAATCCAATAGCCTGGAGAGTCAGCCAGGAAATTATGGAGTCAGTTCCTAACTAAAAAGAACCAGATCGTCGACTGTCCGGATGCCGAAGCCCTAGCAGCCTTTAAACACAACATCCATGACGAATGGCTCGCCCGACACCTCAGCAAAGAAAATCCGAAGTCTATGGCAGCCCTTACGACGCTCATGACCCGCTTTTGTGCGGGCGAAGATAGCTGGCTAGCTCGTAGCAACAACAACTCATGTAAACCTAGCACTTCTGAACCAGAGATAGCAACGACAAGCTCCGACACAATAGACACAAGTGTCGAAACAATGGAGATAACGCCGAAGATACGTCGATCAATGCCGGATTCTTAGTGGTTCCAAGTCCGGTCAGCGGAAGAAGCCATTTGAGAGAAACAATCCGGGCCCGTCCAGTCTGGACCTTATACTCGACCGTCCATGTCAAATCCACATCACCCCTGATAAACCAGCCAATCACACCAACAGAGAATATTGGGTCTTCAAACAGGTCGGGACGTTAAATGTGGAACACAAAGAGAAGGGGTCGCAAAGCAATGACGATGACAATGAGTCCCGGCCACCGAAAACAGGGGGACAGAAGAAGTTTCCTCAACAAATCAAAATGGTGAACATGATATACGCCACCCATATTCCCAAGAGGGAGCGGAGGCGCGTGCTTAGGGACGTCTACGCGATGGAGCCAGTTGCCCCAAAGTACAAACCATGGTCTTCTTGTCCGATCACCTTTGATTCCAAGGACCACCTGACCAGTATCTGTCACAGTGGTTCAGCCGCACTAGTCCTTGAACCAATCATTGATGGATTCCACCTTACACGAGTCCTTGTGGATGGCGGCAGCAGCCTGAACCTGCTCTATCAGGACACGGTGCGCAAGATGGGTATCGATCCCTCAAGGATGAAACCCACCAAAACCACCTTCAAAGGTGTCATACAAGGTATAGAGGCATGCTGTACGGGCTCAATCACACTGGAATTGGTTTTCGGATCCCCGGATAAATTCCGAAGCGAAGAGCTAATCTTCGATATTGTCCCTTTCCGTAGTGGATATCACGCACTGCTCGGATGAACTGCATTTGCTCGATTCAATGTTGTGCCACACTACGCCTATCTCAAGCTCAAGATGCCTGGTCCACGTGGTACCATAATAGTCAATGGAATCAGGGAACGCTCCCTCCGTACTGAACAGCACACCGCCGCCTTCACAGCAGAAGCACAGAGCGGCCTCTTTAAATCGAACCCGAATTCGGCGGCCAAGCTCCCAAACACTGTCAAAAGAGTTCGAACTACCCTGCAGCAGGACAGCCTAGCTCGTCAAGAGCTTGACTAGCAATTCGGCCTTCATCCCAACCCCGGCCTTTGTTCCGTGCGTACATAACTATGCATTAAAGATACCATGGCGATAGACGGAGGCACAACTAGGTTGTGTTCCACAATACGGCTCAACCGCTCCGGGACACACACATTATTTTACATTTTCTTTTTCTTGTCAGGTTACTTTTTGTCTAGG
Source organism: Triticum dicoccoides (assembly GCF_002162155.2). Taxonomy (NCBI): domain Eukaryota; kingdom Viridiplantae; phylum Streptophyta; class Magnoliopsida; order Poales; family Poaceae; genus Triticum; species Triticum dicoccoides. Next base: position 805,889,603 of record NC_041383.1, read on the forward strand.
CCGTTACTAGCGACCTGACAGTCGGACCTATCAAAGGATGGATATACCAAGGAGGGAAGTAGCTCAGATGCACGAGGGAATTTCTAGAGATTCTTCTCGATGATCATCCTATTTGTCTCTGGATCCGCACGCAGCCCCCCTCTGGTCTCAGCAGTTTTCGAAGTCATATTGTTTATGGCACTACTTGTACTTGTACGCTTTGACGTATTATTAAATCACAGTGAAAACAATTTGCGGCTCTATTTATATGACATTCACTCGCTGTTTTATTCTGAAATTGCGACCGTACATTCTGGTACACCTTAATTCGCGAGGGGCTTCATTGTACCCCATAACACGACAAGAAAGTCCGAACACCTTTACGGTTGTTCGTCACCCCGAACTTATAGCATTTTATGCATCGGCTTCGAATCATGTCTTGGGTCAATAATTGGGTTGCCCGGCTCCTATGGTTGCTACCCTTTGTTCCACTATATCGGCTAGAGTAGTAAAGGAAGAACTACTGCTATTGTGTCCTGGTTCTTCTGGACGAGCACCTCAGTAAAGAAAGCCAAAAACTAACAACCATGATGCAGCGAGAGCTGGTCAGCTATTCGAGGGGTCACAAAATCTTTAGCGATTTCTTTCGCATTATGCGACAGATCAGTTTTTATCCGATCAGGTGTTTACAGAACCCCAAGTTCGGACTTTCAAACACTAGGGGCTGCACCTACATTTTTTATTGTCGAACTCCTATGGCTAAGTGAGGGTGATAAAGCCTTATAGTCTGATTGCCTGGTTCGTTGCGCTAAACACCTCCTTTAAGGACCAAAATCTGGAGTAAAGAGTGTTTAGATTTATCCCGGACATCCTCGTACTTCCTACGAGGGGGCAGAAGCCGATGACTGACCAACTCTCAGAATTAATATAAAAACGGCCGCACATGAGGTAAAACTTCAGATAACAAGTACTATACTATATAACAATCTTGTTCCATATTGCAGCACAGGATGACATGAATGTATTCATGGAAAGATAACATCCTTGGCACATTGATCTGCCACAAGGCGGGATCCTTCCAGGACACTGTCATAATATGACTCGGGCTTGCGGTGCTCCTTCCCTTCGGGCGGTCCTTCGGTCATCAGCTTCGCGGCATCCATCTTCGCCCAATGCACCTTGGCATGGGCGAAGGCCATCCGAGCACCTTCGATGCAGATCGACCGCTGGATGGCGTCAAGCCGAGGGCAGACACTAACCAGCCGCTTCACAAGACCGAAGTAGCTGCTGGGAATAGCTTCGGCAGGCCATAGCTGGATTATCAAATCCTTCATGGCTAGTTCAGCCGCCCTATGCAGCTTGACCAGCTGTTTCACCTGATCCATAAAGGGCACTGGATGTTCTGGCGCAAGATATTGCGACCAGAACAGCTTCTCCATAGAGCTCACCTCTTCTGCTCAGTAGAATTGTGTGGCGTCAGACACACTGCGGGGCAGATCCGCAAACACCCCTGGAGAACTCCGAATTTGGGTCAGTAAAAGGAACCTTTCCTTCACATATTTGCTCTACATAGTAAAAGCCTTACCCGCCGCGATCTTTCTAGCCTCCTGGATTTCCTGGAGGGCGCCTTGGGCTTCAACCCGGGCATCGTGTGTGACTTGACGGGCCTTGGTGAGTTCGGATTCTTTTTCCGCCATACTCTATTCCAAGGTCTCGCGCTTCTTTATGACTTCTTGGAGCTCTTGTTGAACCTCAATGACCCTGGCCTCGTGCTTTTCATGAGCAACCTACTCCTTGGCCGCCTTCTTCTCGGCCTCGGCTACCATCTTCTTAAGAGCGTCGACTTTGGTCGCCGCTCCTAATACATATCATGACATTTTTTAGTCAAAATAAATTATTCATTCGTATTGAATACAAACAAGGTTATTCCGTACCTTGGTTATCCTCCAATTGCTTCTTTACTTGGCTGAGCTCTTTTTCGGCCCGCTCCAGACTCTTTTTCAGTCCGAAGACTTCTGCAGTATGAGAGGTTGCAGTCAATAATGACGCCTGCTTATTCATATAGGTATTTCATAGTTAGTCTCCTGCGAAATATATTTGATCCTCTGTCCAGATTTTCTTTTCGAACACTAAACAGTGTATCAGGGGCTACTATCTATATTCTGACATTCTTTTAACTTCACTGCTTACCTCAAAGCCTGTTATAAGGCTGGTGCAGGCTCCGGTCAGCCCGCTTTTGGTGGACTGAATCTTCTCAATAACCGCACCCATAAGGGTATGATGCTCTTCAATGATGGAAGCGCTTTGCAGCGCTACCAATAAAGTATCCGTCACCTTTGGCTGGACAGAGGTCACCCGTGGAATAGGCGCACCACCTTCTGTTGAAGGGCGTTGCTGGCCTGATCTCTGAGCCGTATTGGACTCTGGAATTGTTTCCGGCTGGGGGCCGAATTCAGGACGACCCCTGCCGTCAGTATCCATGGGGATCTGCTCCCCTATGTGTCCAGCTACCGAGGTTTGACCCTCTTTCACCGCCTTGACGGTCTCCTGAGCTCCTCCCAGGCCTGGGCCACTTTGGGACGACACCTCGGTGTTGTCCATGCATTTGGGGGAGGAGGCCGTCGGAAGGGTCCCGCTATCCATTGCATCCGGGTCCAGCGAGTCTTCCGATGAAGATCGCTCGATGTTGGACCTGGCCAGACTTCAGAATGCGTGACTCAATACATTAATACTATGCAAAAGTGAGACTGGATATATGAATGTGTCCGGGTTTCTTTGTACTCATGATTTGGCCAGGGGCTTGACCCTGGGTTCCCACTCTGGGCTGCTGTCGGTAGTTGTGGTGGATTCGTCTGGAAGGAAAGCTTTCCCCTTCTTAGGCATGCCGGCATCCAAACGTGTGGAGGCCGCCCTGTTCTTTCTCCCCCTCGCAGGGGGGGGACTGGCTTTTCTCTTCTTCCTCCTCCTCTTCCTCGTCTTCTTCGGCGGTGGAGTGGGCCTCGGTGTCTTCGGACAACACGTCCGAAGTACCCCTACGGCGGAGAACTCCCCTGGTCTCCTTGGCCTTCTTCTTCGGTGCCTTATAAGGCATCGGGACCAGCATCTTCATCAGAAGTGGGCCTGCTTGTTCTTCGAGCAGCAGGGCCGGACCGTAGATCCACTCTGCCTTCTTCGTCCAGCCCTGGGAGAATCGTTAGGGAACTATTACGTGTTTTCCTCAGAGTATATACAAATAAAGGATACACCTTGCAAACATACAAAAACTTACCAAACTTGCGGGACGGGACAATTTGTGCCCGCGATCCTCGGAGGTGTCTGGCCACGACTTGTCGGACTTGAATAGCACCTTCCAGATGTCTTCGTGCGTTGTGCCGAAGAACTCCAGCAAGGTTTGGTGCTTGCCCGGATCAAATTCCCATAGATTACAAGTCCGGCGTTGACATGGAAGGATCCAGCGAACTAGCATCACCTAGACCACATCAACAAGTTTGATATTCTTGTCCTCCATGCTCTTGATGCGCGCCTGGAGTGCCGTCAGCTCGTCTGACGAAGACTAGTCTAGGCCCTTTTCGGGCCAGGACGTGAGCTACAATGGGGCTCCAGATCGAAATTCGGGGGCTGCGGCCCAGTTGGTGCCGCACGGCTCAGTTGGTGCTGCGCGACTCAGTTGGTGCCGCGCGGCTCAGTGATATAGAACCACAGTTGCCACCCTTTGACAGGCTCGTTGAATGTACCTGATGGCCATTTGACAATGGGCATCTTTCTCACCATGGCGCCTCCGCACTTGGTGTGTTCGCCGCCTACCAGCTTCGGCTTCACGTTGAAGATCTTTAGCCACAGTCCGAAGTGTGGAGGGATGCGGAGGAAGGCCTCACACACGATGATAAATTTCGAGATGTTGTGGAAGGAATTGGGGAATAGATCATGGAAATCTATCCCATAGTAATACATAAGGCCGCGAACGAATGGGTGGAGGGGAAATCCTAGCCCGCCGACAAAGTGAGGGAGGAATACAATCCACTCGTGGGGTTCTGGAGTAGGGACGATCTGTCCCACCGCCGGGAGACGGTGCGCGATCTTCTTGGCTAGGTACCCGCCTCTTGGAGTTTCTTGATATCCTTCTCCTTGACGGAGGAGGACATCCACTTGCCTTGCACGCTGGATCCGGACATGGTTGGAGTGCTTTTTAGGGCGGAGGAGATGAGAGCTTGGGCGCCGGAGCTCGATAATGGGGAAGCAGAAGAGAAAGCGTGGGTGAAGAAGGGGAATCCTTATCCCTTTATAAATGCAGTAAAAATCATGCACCTCCCCACTCGCCCTAAAACTCACTTATTCCCCGAGCACCATGCTAATGGCACGGTTGGGTTACGCATACCCGTATTGATGAGAATCCCGTGATAAGGGGACACGATATCTGCTTTGACAAGACATGCCAATAAAGCCACACCTCGAAATACGGAAGGGCAGGCTAAAAATGGTTTGAATAAAGACCGGGATGTGGCGTGATGTCATGCTATGAAAAAGTTGTCAGCAGATTGGACTCGTGGGATATTATACTCTCTACGATGGTATATGGAATTTGTTTTGCAGAGCCTGACATGATTCTGGTGTTCAAGATCTACGTTGAAGTATTTAGAGAAGGAACCCGCCTTGCAATGCTGAAGACAATCTGCGCACCAGACTCATCATCATTGAAGCCTGGTTCAGGGACTACAGAGGGAGTCCTGGATTAAGGGGTCCTCGGACAGCCGAACTATATACATGTGCGGGACTGTTGGGCTATGAAGATAGAAGATAGAAGACTTCGTCCCATGTCTGGATGGGACTCTCCTTTGCGTGGAAGGCAAGATTGGTGATTCGGATATATAGATTCCTTTCTCTGCAACCGACTCTGTGTAACCCTACCCCCTCCGGTGTCTATGTAAACCGGAGGGTTTAGTCCGTAGGACAAGAACAATCATAATCATAGGCTAGCTTCTAGGGATTAGCCCTTACGATCTCGTGGTAGATCAACTCTTGTAATACTCATATTCATCGAGATCAATCAAGCACGAAGTACGGGATTACCTCCATAGAGAAGGCCCGAACCTGGGTAAACATTGTGTCCCCCGCCTCCTATTACCATTAGCCTTAGACGCACAGTTCGGGACCCCCTACCCGAGATCCGCCAGTTTTGACACTGATAGTGTTCCCTAACATCAATCAAATCCAAAGAACGAGTGCAATATTACCTCCATGAAGAATGCCTAAACCTTTGTAAACTTCTCATGAGTGATCCTCGCTCGTACTTACAGTCTCACGCACCACCCTTTCTGGGCTACTTATGGTTTTTCATAATGTCAACCATCAACACCAAGGTCATGAATCAGTGTCTAACGGTAAAATGGGCGGGAAAGATTTAGATCGGTCAGGGAGGCATATGGCTCAAAATATATAGGAACAAATACATGCCTCCTTTTGTTCATAGGATTGGAATTTATAGGAATAGGAAAATCATAGGAAGTGAGATAACATGCCTCTCAATTCCTATAGAGGAAAACATGTCATTTGATGCATAGGATAGGACTTTTTTCATTGAGTCTAAGCTAATGCTTTTCCCCTTTGAAATGTGAAGGATCGGTTCCTATCCTACATAGGAATAGGAATTCATTCTTACAATCCGAAGGGATCCATAAGATTGTTTCCTTTGAAAATCCCAACCTATGAGATTCCTACAAAGTTCGTACAAACCAAAGGAGGCCTACTCCTTTGCTTTGGAAGAATTTTGTAGGAATTTCATAGGATAGGATTTCTATAGGAAGATTCCTTTAGTGCCCTTTGGTTTGTAGGAATAGATTCCTATTCCTATGGAGGAATTCTTTCTATCCTCCAAATTACATAGGAAAATAAACATTAGCTTAGACTCAATGGAAAAAAATCTGATGATGTGAACCAAAGGGCATCTCCTTTCCTATTCGTATTCATATGATTTGAGAGATAGATGTCATATCATTTCCTACGACTCTCCTATTCCTATGATTTTCCTACCCTCATTATGCATCAGCGACGGGTCCACCTCACTATGCATCCCAGTTCACTAAAGCATTGTTGAAAGTGCACCGGTTTCTTGGGCTAGTGTCAAAATATGTTTTCCGTCGACCGAGATCACTCATCACCTCCTTTGGGAAGGATCATTAGATAGACGATGAGCCTGGGCTGCTGTAGCCGCCACCTAGTGCTTGCATCCGCCTCAGCCCAGCACTGGCTGGCCTAGTGGGCCGCACGTGATGATCCATCAATAGTGCATTGTTTTGTTATGTCTCGCTCATCGTGTGTTGTGGGCTCAGCACATTAGCCGCTAAGTAGTATTCGATGCCCATAGGCATCATATAGTATTGTGTGCCCACTGATTTGTCATGTTTTTTTTCAGATCTCTGTGAATTTAGTAATCTCTTGAGAGTTACATATTTGCCAGAAAACACCATAAGCTTGCTTATTATAACATTAAATCATAACTCAGATTGTGACAAGTTGTACCTATAAAATTCTTAGAATTTCATGTAGTTTCCGAATATGTGCCTCTCACCCGTGAAAAAAAACATTTAACTTCCTGTTTGAAATAAAACTTCCCAAATAACATTTCTAAATGGTTTAATTTCCCAAATAAACTATATATGTATTTGGACCGGAAAATGCATAGATTGCAATGGTGCACTTACTTTTCCTATTTTATGACTCCAAAAAATTGTTGAGGGAACAACAGTAACAAATCCTTCTTCTTCTTCTTCTCCTTCGTCTTCTTCTTCTTCTTCTCCTTCTTCTTCTTCTTCTTCTTCTTCTTCTTCTTCTTCTTCTTCTTCTTCTTCTTCTTCTTCTTCTTCTTCTTCTTCTTCTTCTTCTTCTTCTTCTTCTTCTTCTTCTTCTTCTTCTTCTTCTTCTTCTTCTTCTTCTTCTTCTTCTTCTTCTTCTTCTTCTTCTTCTTCTTCTTCTTCTTCTTCTTACTCCCCCGCTTCTCCGCCGCGCCTAGCTCTTCTGTTCTCGATGCCGCCGCTCTGCCGCAATGGTGAAGGACAAGATGGCGGCGCTGGAACGTGAGAAGAAGGCGACGGGAGCGGCAAAGGGCAAGAAGATCTAGCAGGGGTCGTCGTCGCGGTCGGCGCTGCCGCCGGGTTGGATCCAGGGCACCTGGATCCGATCCTTGCTCCGGCTGGAAGACCTGGATGAGCTGGCCGAATCTGGGCTGATTGCCAACGGCTCAGCGAGGTTGTCGGAGGGGGAGACGGAGCCATAGCCGTGGCCGGGTGAGTGCGTACTGCTTGCCACCCACGTCGACCGTGGTTTCTCGCTTCCCCCGCACCCCTTTTTCCAGGGTTTTTTGTACTTCTTCGTTGCCCAACTCCATCATTTCTCTCCCAAAACCATCACCTACCTCGAGGCGTTCGTGTCCATGTGTGAGAATTTTCTTGGCTATCGACCACACTAGGGCCTCTTTAAGCACATCTTCACCATCTGTTCCTAGTCGGTCAAGAAGGCAAACTCGAGTGACGAGAAAACACACGTTATCCATATGTGTGGGGGTTTGGGTATCTAGAAGAGGAAAAGGAGCTCCTTCCCTTCCATGACTCTTCCTGAGTCGGTCAGGGGCTGGCAGTCGACCTGGTTCTACTGCCAGGATGTCCCCACTCTAGGCCAGTCGACTGGACTCCCCCCTTTTTCCTTCGATCGCGTTCAGACTCCTTCCTTGCTGAAAGTGACTGCTGCGGAGAGGGTGGAGATGGATATGCTAGTCGAGGGGGTGGTCCAGCTGATTAATCAGGGTGTGAACGGAATGGACCTACTGGAGGTGTTTCTTAGTCGACGCATCCAGTCGCTTCAGGCTCGGGATCACCCGATGTGGATGTACTCCGGTGCCAACGACACCACTCAGATTCATCCGAAGGAAGTCGCGGCCAAAACGGTGGCCATGTGGTTGAAGAGCATCACGGGTAACAAGGACAACCCCAGGGGGGCCAGGAGGGTTGCCCCCCTCAGCGACAGCAATCCTCCGGAAAAGGTTCAAACTTTTGCCACCGACTGTTTTCTTATGTATCTTGCATCTGTCTCTGAATGCGACTGGAATTTACTCGACTCCTTGCTTTGCAGGTTTATACTGAGATGTATTCCATGCCCAATGGCAAGCAAATCCCAGAGCAGGACCAGGAGGGGGAGGATAGCGCAGACGATAGCGGCGAATGGCAGTCCTCGGACGATGACGACGAAGAGGAGAGCGACGAGGCGGACGACGATGAGGTGGTCGACTCGCCGCCACGCTTGGAGCATTGAACCAAACACCATCACGATCCGGCGGGAGAGTGTGGCAAGGTCGTGGCTTCTAGTACCCAGGCGCAGAAGCGCACTCGGACGTCGACTCTGGAGCCGACTGAGAAGGTTGCCAAGCAGCCCAAGGTTGTGCCGTCGAAGACTCGGAAGACCCTGCCGAGGATCAAGATGGACGTTCCAGTCGCCTCTAGGTGAGTGTTTTATCTTTCTGTGTTCCTTTCCTCTGATTGATGCTTCTATTTGTTACCGAGTGGATCATGAACTTTTTTCAGCCCCGTGACTTCTGCGACTGACATGGATGTCGACAAGGCCCCGGGGGAACAAGAGGCTGATGATGTGGTTACTTCCAGAGTTGGTAAGCTTTTTCCAGTTTGAACTTGATCTGCCGACTAATTCATTGGTCGACTGAATTCTCCAGATCGTCTATGTTGCAGCTCGCGAGACATCATTACCCTTCCAGATGACGACGAAGAGGAAGCACCTCCGAAGGAGAGGAGGAGGAAGGGCAGGGCCTCGAGCGGGAGGGCGGATGAAGGACAAGTGCCTAACCTGGCCGTCGAGCGATCCGGAGATCTGGCTCGGGCCAACGTCTCATTTCCCAATTCGTTGTCGACTGACCGCCCGTCAGGGTCGACAGCTCAGGCTCCTGCTGCTCCGGTGCAAGTCCACCCATCTGATTATGTAGCTGCTCCGACTACACTGTCGGCATCCCTCTTCACCACCTACCAGACCCCAAACCATCCGTCGAGCGCTACCCAGGAGGCTCTTCTCCAAGTGAATCTTGTGATGGAACAAATGAAGGTGGTGCATGAGGCCAGTCAGGTTGCTTACAAGGCCACAACTACTCTGCAGGCCAATGTCAAGGTTAGGTGATCTCCGACTGATCTTTTGAGTAGTGATAATTGCGACCGTTGCTTTACTACCCATATGATATCTTTGAATGATTGCTCTGGAACCTTTTATGTGCATCTATGAGTAGTCGTTCCGCATCCAATCACCCATTGGGTGTTTCCTTTGTAGCCAATCAGAATAGCTTCTCTGCTTGAGTCGACTTGGTTAAGTCGAGTGTTTTTCTGAACCAGTGGGGGCACGCATAGTGCACCCATTGGGTG
>NC_041383.1:805899312-805901293 GCF_002162155.2 Triticum dicoccoides
TGAGAATCATGTTTTTTACTCCTGCTGGGTAGACCATGCCAAGTGTAAGAACCGAATCAGTGGGGGCACGCCAAGTGCACCCACTGGGTGTAGTCCCCAAGACTATTGTTGAATGTTTGATTCGGCAGTAGTATGAGATTAACTTTTGTTGCTGCCGACTGGCATATCTCTTTTGCTGACTGCAGAACTCTTGTGACCTTGGGGCTCAACTTGCTGAGCTGGACAAGAAGCAGATCAGCATCAATCTTGACTTGGAGATGGCCAGGAAGAACCTCAAGAAGGCCCAAGATGAAAATGCTGCCATGGGAGGTAACCACTCGGAACCTTTCACCTTATGATTCACCTTTTTTCTTTCCAGTCTCTTTGAACCAACTGATTCCACTCGAATAGATGTGCGTAGTGAAAACCGTCAGCTTCAGGCTCGTCTGAAGAATGTTATTTCGTTAGAGAAAATGAAGCAGGCACTAGAGAAGGACCTGGATCTTGCTGTGGCTCAGAAGGAGGCTCGTGAGAAAACAGCACTTGCAGACAAGAAGTTGGCTTCAGTCGGCAAATTGGAAGAAGAAATCGCACAACTGAAGAAGAAGAAAGAGAACTTGACTGGTGAAGTAGGGACTCTCAAATTAAAACAGGGCGAGCTGGAGTTGTATCTGGGGCAGCTTGCTGCGAAGTTGGTCCTGAAACTTGAAGGTATTTCCTCTGGCTCGACTGATTTGAGACGTTGACTGACACGTCCTATTGAACTATCGACTCATTGTTTTTCCGACTGTGCAGAGCTCTGTCAGGACTTTGAAGCAGAAACTGGGCGGGTTGAGACAGGTCTTAATCCCATAAACTGCCCCATCAAAGACGATGTTGTGACGAACATGCTGCGGCTGGAGTTTCGTTTGGACAGTGCTGTAGACTACCTCGTTTGATTGAAGGCTGCGATGACACGGGTGGACACAGAACTCTGGCCTCAGGGGGAACTTTCACAGGACCTTGAGTCTCTGATGGCTCGGTTGAATCAGATCCCTGGTCGAGTGAAGTAATGGAAGAAGTCATCTGCTCGGTGTGGTGCCAACATCGCTTTGTCGCTGGTCCGAGTGCATTGTAAGGACGTCAGAGAAGACAAGTTGGCGGCCCTCAAGGTTGCAAACACAAAGAAGCTCGACTTCCAGTCCTTTATGGACACCTTCCTTGACGCTGCCACGTGCATCGCAGACAGCATTGACCTTGACAGCTTTGTCGAGCCAGCAAGTCCTCCTCCAGCCGAGTGAACAAACATTATGCCTCACACTTTATTTGCCTCGGTATGCCGAGTGGTTATGTATCCGTTAAACTCTATCGGGCTTGATGCCCGAGCACTTCTGCCCGTCGTGGTTCTGAACATTAGAGGGATTTATCCGAACTTAGCTTTCTTTGGATATCTTCGCTCCCGTTCTTGTCGCTTCCGGGTGTTCTTTGATTTTGACTAGTTTTGACTTTGATGACGCGCTTCGACGCTCTTGTAGATAGGAATAGAGCTCACGTTGTACTTGCGGCGTAGCTCAGAGGTGTTCAATCGGCACCTTGTCATCCATGCGGATAGGGATAGAACACCCGTTGTACTTTTGGCGTAGCTCAGAGGTGCGCAATCGTCACCTCGTCGTCCCCGCGGATAGGGATGGAACACACGTTGTATTTGTGGCATAGCTCATAGGAATGCTTTTTTAACTTAGGCGATTACGGGGTCGCAGCTAAGCCTCCGAGTGGGAGGGTTTCTCTCCACCCGGGAATGTTTTTTAACTTAGGCGGTTACGGGGTCGCAGCTACGCCTCTGCGTGGGAGGGTTCTCTCCACTCAGAAAATGTTTTTAACTTAAGCGATTACGGGGTCGCAGCTAAGCCTCCGAGTGGGAGTGTTTCTCCCCACTCGGAAAATGTTTTTTAACTTAGGCGATTACCTGGTCGCAGCTAATCCCCTGAGTTGGAGGATTTCCCTCCACTTGGAAATGTTTTTA